>NC_084947.1:17153842-17453842 GCF_949316205.1 Platichthys flesus
TTAATGAAGCTGTGTCGAAATTTGGAAAAATCTACAGTCTGGTTTCTAGCTTGTTCAGGCAGTTCAGAGCGGTATGACGCACAAATCCGCGATGTGTAGGGGTTCTTTTATAACCCTGTTCATGCATTAGCTTTATCTGGTTGTAATCGATATTATTGATCACAGGTAAACTCACTATTGTTGCACTGAGGTTGTTTCTCTGCATCCTGTATTTCCTATGTAATGTTAATAATAATAATAATAGAGAGTATAAACAGTAAGTGGGTCTCCTGGGAAGCTATAGTACTATTTTGTTTACAGAAAAACTAAGCACTTATATCCAATCTTAAAAGCCGGAGGTTTTAGTTTATAAAATTAATAATTGACCTTTTATTTGTAAAAAACAATCAATTTACTATTACATGAAATTAAATATGATTCGGAAACTCTCTGTATGGTGTGATTGGACAGATGTTTTCAGTTGAACACTCAGGTTTAGTTTTTGGGTTTTTATGTCTCTAGATTTGTTTGTGGCTTCATTCAGGCAACTCTTACAAAGAGAGTGACGGATTCAAAAATGCAGCTTGTATGTTATGAAAGGGGCACACGTTTGACAGTTATTAACGGTGGTGAAAAAAAATGTGGCTTTTTCAATCACCCATAGAAAGGCGAGAGAGCTGTCAAAGAAAAAAAGATCCTCTCTGAGTGAAAATTGGGCAGAAAACTGGCTTCACCCTCTGATATTGAAAACCCTAAGATGAAGAGAGACCGGTAAATCTGTTGTTTCTCAGCAACAGACTGCAGCCAGTCATTTTCTGTTTCACTAACATCAACATGGACTTTCAGCTCAGTATATTTTCTTAGTATTTATGTCATTTTGCAGCCAGAGTTAGGAGAAATCCAAGAACAGTTTAAAAAAAATTATTGTTATTATTATATACTTGAAGCCTTCATATTTAACAGAAGTGTACAAGCTATTATCACATTGTGAAGCGCAAAACTGATTTCTTCCTTTTTAAGTCACATCTCACCTGGCTCCTTAAGTCATGTTTTATAATTCATTTTGTGTTTTCCTGTTATATTTTGGTAACTTCTGCCTTGTCTCTCAATTAAGATCCCTGCCCCGCACTACTGTGTTTCACCTGTGCTGGATTATCTTTCTATTATCCTAATACAATGTGTTTATTTCATCATCCACTCATTCACTAAACCCGACTTGACCCCTACTGTACTATATAAGGTCTTCTATGAAGAGAACTATATTATGAGTTCATCAGCAAAAGAAAAAAATGCTTTCAGTCACTATTTGGTGCATTTTCTTGTGCTGTTAATAAGGTCATTGTCGCAGGATTATAACGTACAACAACAACAACAATGTTGGCCAGTGGAAAATCCCACATTACATTTTATATCTTTATTTTACCCTTACTATGAATACTTTTTGGTAAAAAAAAACATGTGGAATGACCATGTTTAAATATTGACAATCTTTATTGTCTCAGTTTGCGTTGTGATGCTCTGCTCTGCTTGTGTTTACATTAGTACGACAGGTCAGGCTGTTCCTTCTGCCTGCCCCCGTCTTGTCTCTCCACAGCAAGTGCAATGCATGATGGTATATATATATCGCTCGGTTATTGAACAGTTTTATACTACTTTTCACAATGCATTGTGGGAAACAATGAGTAAACCAAATAGGTTATGACAAATGTCATTCAATATTGCGACAGCACCACAAAATAATGAACTCACTATAAAGTGTGATATACAGTGATTAATGTTAGGTTTCAGCCTCTGTGTGCTTCCCTCAGTCATTGCAAGGACGCAGTCTACTCTCATATCTAGTTTACTCCTTTGTTAGTCTTTGTGTTCTAGTTTAGCCTTTAGTTAACCCTTGGATACCTTCGCCTGTGTTTGGGCAACTCTTTTGCTTGCCGACCTTGTTTTTCAAGAGCCTTTTGAGCTTTCCTCGTCTGAGTCTTGCTTTTGTGTCATGATTGATTGAGTTAGCTCTTAACAGTTACTCACTGTAAATTGCTGAACATTGACCATAATGTTAGCTTCAATCATCCATTAATTATTGCTTATAATTAAATGAGCGATGGGGGGGGCTTGGGCCAATTCCAGACAACATTTGGTGAGAAATGGGATACAACCTGTACAGGTTGCCAGTGTATCGCTGACTTGTTCATTACAGCACAGAAATCTAAAGAGCTTTCAGGTGAGGGTTGGTGCTATATGCAGGAGGCAGGATGAGATTAATTCTGCTGTGGAGATCAGATGTTTTTATTTACAGCATTTTGAAACCGCCGTCTGCCATGATCAGGAAAAACTCTCTTGACATCACCGTCCGTGATTTCTACTTGTATGGATCATCTTTTGCATCCAGAGGAACTATTTGCCATCATTTAAAAAAAATAATCCCGCGTTAGAAACATCATCACATTAACACTCACTGTAAATCCTCCTCTGGTTTTTCCTGCTGTGTTCTCACGTAGGCAAGTTCGGACATTATCCAGAAGGGCTGGCAGGAGAAACTCTAGGGAAAATCCAGAGCCTCTCACTTGGCCTTTTTTGCGCTCACATCCAGCCTCCGGAGAATGTCAGAAGATTATACAGACTTCAGTGCATGAAAGCAACTAAACAGAGACCATTCACACCTATGGACAATTTAGTGTCTCCAATTAACCTAATCCCAATCTGCATGTATTTGGACTGTGGTAGTTTGACTGAGCACCTGGAGAAAACCAACGCAGTCATGTAGAGAACATGCCAAGTCCACACAGAAAGACCGAACCAAGTTTCAACCCTTATTAGGCATGTTAGCTTCAAATGATCAAAACATGTTATCGACATTGTGAAGCTTTCATGCAGTTCGGAATAATGTATTTGTATGTTTCACCTGCTCAAAGTGAGGTCTTTCAGCTGAACCACACTCAGAGTTCTGAGGGTCAGATCATTGTTTCACTCAGCCGTCATTGCCTACGTGCAGTTCCACCAAGCTGCAGACTCTGTCAGAGCCTACTTCATGCTTGGCTGAGGGAAAAGGTTGACAAACACAATACAAATGACCAGTCACTGTAAAATGAGACGGATGGTGTGAATTGACACAGGCATTACGGGGGTTGTCATACCCATCAGCAATGTTTCCTGAGCCTGACTCCTCATCTCTGCTCTCCAAAATAGCACGCAGGTTTCTGGCAGGCAGGACTGACTAAACAGACTGAGCAGCAGTAGGAGAATAATGCTTTTTCCTGTTAATAGAGACTTGTCTGAGAAACTCCTTTCATCACCAACACACCTTTTCATGGCAGATTACTGTGAAGTTGATCAAATAACATACAGGATTAAATTTTCTCTCTTTCTTTCACTGATACGACTTTGAGACTGAAACCTTCCACATGTAACTCATTATCACCAGATATATTCACAATTTGTGTCAGTTGGAAATGGTGTTTATGTCCAACAGTACGGATGGACATGTCTGTGATAACAGGACTAAGTATTATCTTCAGTGTTATGCGGGGAAGCTCTCTGTGCTTCCCAAGAGATGTCAGCACATGCCCCAGGATACACATCTCCAAAACCTGACACACTCTCCCCCATCTGCCCCGGAGGATTTTATTCCAACAATCCCAAATGAAGACAACACTTACTCCCCCAGCGTCACTCCTGTCCCCCTTCTGTTACACCGCAGTCCTCTTAACCCCCATCAGTTTCACCTCCAAAGGCCTCCAAATTTGATTAATCACCCAGGGACAAAGTCAGTGCTGCCATCTTTTTATGAGACAAGTGTGAAATCAGTGAAGTACCCATACAAAGAAAAACACATTCAAAGAAAACATGCAATGCCAAAAGTCATAACAGCTATATCTCACCTCAAAAGTTTATTTGCTGATAAAGGACACACCAAGCAGAGGTCACCATGGCCATAGAAAGACAGTTTTAATAATAGAATTCAAATAAATGAATGAATAAATAACAATGAGTTGTAGTGATGTATGTTAATTATTGCAGGAGGTGGGATGGGGTGAGGGTGAGGGTGCAGTGTAATTGTTATTAACCATTAAGAAGCTTTATTGCCTGCAAGAAATATCTATTCTTGAGCTGGATGGTTCAGTCTTTACAGAATAAACAAGGGGAGCGCCTTGAAGAAAGGGTGATGGGGAAAATTTGCATTTCATTATGATCGTAACATTTTGAAATAATTCTGCTTTATGACATTGTCCTGATGAAGGATGAATAGTTTAGGGACATAAGGTTGCTATACAGAGTGCAGGCAAACCAGTGCTGATCTCAGATTTACTGTGGGCTTGCACCTAAAGGAAATGAGGAAGCTCATAGTGATAAAAGAAGAGAGATTCTTATACAGATCTGATGCTGAAGGGAAAGGTTAGCTTGCAACACCCAGACATGACCTCACACTTTTTTCGTCTAACACAAGATGCACGGTCTTACATTATTTGACATTTGCATTCTCACATACAGCCCCTCCAGAAGAATTCCAGGAAAACAGCCAGAGCTCAGTGCATGTCTGAAAGCAGCCTCACGTAATGATATACAATAATATGAAACAGATGTCACATATTAGAAATATAAACTGAATATATCCGAGGTGTTTTCCCCTCCTCTGATCTGCCACGTCATGATTTAAATAATTATTTTGTTTTATGACAGCATACTATGTGCCTTATTTGCACAACCTTTACTCTACTCAGTAACTGTATTGTAGTGTCCAAGTTAACTGAGCTCTGGGAACAAACTCACAGGGCTTAAAAAAGAGGTCAGACAGGGTAAAGAACATGAGCTGTCAGACGATCACACATGTTTTAAAACAAATGATTTAAACAAGAGATTTTTACAGACATTATTTGGGTTTCACCTTCTACTGAAGTGCTTTAGTGTATATGGTCAAAGTAGCCAATATAGGGATGTTGCTGTGTTCCCAGATGTCAGAAATGACTTAGTTGACTTTAACGGTAAAGAAATCTGGGAGAAAATGTTGAAAAGAGACCAAAGAAAATGACATTATCCTTCAAGCTCCTCCAGTAAGTGAGAAAGTATTGTGTCCATCGACAAAGCTGTATTTTCCTTGGTTATTTTAAACTGCTCTTGAATTAATAAACATAAAGTCTTGTCATCGAGTTTAAGTTGGCTGCACAAATGCTGATGTTTGCAACAGAAGTGGCACAGGGAGTCCAGTTTATACAGCTCCTGAGTAATTGCTTACTACACAGATACCACAGATTTTGTACAAATAACAAGTTAGCGTATGTTATTGTGGGTATTGTGGGAAAGCAATTACCTCAGCGCTTGGCTCCCCAGTGAGAACCTGAGTCTTTGGATGTGAGTGTTTTTCTCATGTTTTTAAGTCATTTGCTTCAGCAGGACATATAAGATTGGTCATAAGTACTCGCTCACGCTTTATGAAAAAAGAAGTGTTGGAAATAACTGAAGGGATTTTTTTTCCTCTCTCTGTTGACCAATTCAATAAATCCCCTCTCTATCAATCTATGAACTACTGTTTGATTGAGCAGTGTGTGTCTTTCCATCAGATTTTGTCAAAATGAACCATGCAGAAGTAATTTCCTTGGGTTTTTCCTTGGACGTGGTTGGTTATAAATCACAGAAACAGATGGTTGGGTAGTAAAATGACAATTTGAAATAGGCCCTCTTCTGATACACCATTTCTTGTAGGGAAGCCACAGAAATTTTACTTAACAATAGACACAACTCATGTCTGCATGCCCATAATCAGAGCCCATTGGCTAATGTGCAACAACCTAATAGCCTCTTGGGGAAATGGCTGTATGGATATATTTTGGGGCTTCCAGTGTAGACAGCGGCTAGCTGGGCTAAGACTGCATCTTCTCTGAAACAAAACACAAACAGTGGTACATTTTGTTGGGGGTTTGGATCCAAACGACATTTTGGCTGATCTCTATTAAGAGCAATGTGCCCGTGAAAGCAAATAAATTAAAAAGCTGATAGCAGATGCATTTCAGTCAATGTGTCCGCTTTTGCTCTCCACATGGACTCCTTACCTGCTCAAAAGCAATTGCTAAAACTAGAAATCGAAAGCAGAAGGCTTCCTGCAGCAAAATGTTGTCCCTCCCCTAAGGATTCACATCTAGAATCAGTTTATAGAGAGTAGTCTGCCTTTGAACAAATGGATCAGCACAACACATCTTCACATTATTAGTAACACTTACCATGCTGAAATCCCACAACCGATTGCCTTTTGTTGCTGACAGCATGAACTAATGTTGCTAATAATAATCCAACTAATAATACTCTGCCCTGACATCAGCCCCTATACTCAGGGCATTTCACTGCCCTCAGAGCACCATTTCACCAATCTAATCAAGAATGCCTAATGTGTCCGGTAATCTTCACAGTTATCATGAGGAAAGACTGCACTGTGGCAATGTGCAGCTATAACGCCGCCATTTGCCTCTGTAAACTGAACTCACATCTGTCATTGTGATTTTTTCCTATGGAGCTCTCTCAGCTACTCTTCTCAACCCATTTTTAAAGCTGCAAAAGTGCAACACACTGGGTCTGAAACATTATGCTAACACATGTAACGTCCACCTTGAATGGCTCCTTACCGTTTATCTTAAGTAAAAATTATATTATATCCCTATTTGCAACTAACAATACGATACAAATTAGGGGTGTAATGTGTGGTGTGAAATGGGTGGATGAATGGATAGACGGATAGACAGATAGACGGATAGATGGATAAATGGATAAATGGATTGATGGACAGACGGATAGACGGACAGACAGATAGATGTTATTAATTCTCATTATGTCACAGGCTGAAAATAAAGAGCCTGTGATTTGTTTCCAGAGCCTGTGATTTTTTTCCCCACCACATTCATTTCAGATTAGGTAAGGGTATCATGAAGTAATGCATTCCTAGTAAGAACTCAAGCGAAACAAAGTGAATGGCAAAAATGTGTGTAATAAGGAAGATCCTGTCAACAACGTTGTCTGTTATTTAGACCCTGATTCATTAGTATTAAGCTTTAAGGAAGAATATTTTTGCATTAATTACCAGTTAGATAACAATATGTTGCTGTATTAATGCTGCAGCACAAGTAATTGAACGCCAAATTTGTTTTCAAAAACTCTTCATGTCCCAATAGCTATCAATAAGTTAAGTTGTCTCTGGACTGTTGTACAAACGACCAATCATTTCATTTGACAGTGGTCAGTCAGTGGACGTTCACCTGTTTTGGAGGCATGGCTTTGAAACGAGGGCTAATGGGAGGTGATGTTTTGATTCTTTTCAATAGATAGCCTGCTCTTACTAGCTTTCCAGGATTACAAACTGTAGCTTTAACGTAAGTTTAACAAAACACTAAAAGTCAATTAATAGCTTTTGGTGGAATTGGTGGATGGAATTTGCTCAGACATGGATATGTTGAAACATAAATTTAATAAGGTTTTTCAATGTCTTTTTAGTTAGGATAAATCTATGTATCAGGGTTTGTATTGTAAGGAAATACAACTTGAACTAGATGCCTACACTGGCAAGGGCTGACTCAGCAGACAGCTATGTAGAGACCATCACTGGGGCCTGAGAACAAGACTGGAATGTCAATGTACCGATTCACTTAACTGCCCTCTATGCCCAAAAATAACCCCCTGAGGCTTTATAAATACATATATATGGTTTATGCAACTATCTCTGGTTTTCCTATTTAGATCCTATACCTTGGGTCTCAAGTGTCATGAGTCTTTGAAGAGTATAATTATACTGAGGATTCCCATTGGACTGAGGAAAGTTCTCACAATTAAAACAGAGGTCATGGCTCTTTGTGTGCTTGAGTTTGTGTCGTCTGTGTATGTGAGAGATTAATCATGCTGGCATAAGTTCACGTTGAACTCATGTATCCCCACCCCTCACTCCCACTATCCCCATCCTGAGTCCTCATTTCCCATTGTCTCCTCCAGTAAAAACAGCCTGCGTTATCTCCTTGATTGCTGATAATTCTGGCCGCGCAAATGCAACACTGTTTGTTTAGCCATTATAGACAAAATTCACCAGACAAGCCTCTGTGCTTTGCTCCTACTATCCAAGTGAAACTGAATACCGATGTCTAAAAACAGACATCAAAGTCATCTGTGCCAGCTGTGGTCGGGCTGCTCCCTGCACTGAAACTCAGGGCGGCTTAATCACAAACATCAGTTTCATCATATTTTTGAAGTTGCAAAGTTTATGTACTGATAAACATGCCGCACTGTGGTATGCAATGACGTACAACTGGCTCAGGGTTCCTCTAATGCTGACTCACTCGAAAACAAACAGCCTGTAGGTGGCTGCCAGGTTCTGGCCAAGAGTTGAAAGGTGAATTTAAGGTTTATCTGATCTGGAACGAGAGCCTCATACAATCTGATCATCTGATGTAAGAGGCATACCATCGCTCGGACACAGGTCACTCCCTATAAAGTCAAACAGCGTGTTGAAGAGAAGAGAGTTCTCGGCCCACACACCAACAACCACATTTGTTTTTTTTCTACGACAGATTGTCTGTCGCATGATCAAAGACGCGTATTTTTCACTCATGCAGCCAGGGAGAACACAATGTCTCCTTTTACTGTAGCTAAACTTAACAAAAATATGTTGATAGATAAGCTGATATCGTCTCAGAAGTTTGTGCAATGTTAACCAGCCATTGAGTCCCTTTTGTAAAATCAATCATTGTAATTTATATGTTGAAATGTCCCATGAAAGTGTTGAGTGTCGGCAAGCCAACCTAAATCACTCATCGTCTCTCTCACCAGGACGACTAAGGAAAGTGATACATACGCAGACCAAAACATCTCAATCTCTCCCCTTTAACACGGCTTTCATGCACACTTAAATACTTTGCTTTTTCCTGGAGTTGTGAAGCCGTGGGCTGAAAGGATTTAGGGTCAAAGCCTGGTCAGTTGCAATCCTGCCATCTGGGCTCTACCTGCTTTGGGAGCCGCAGATGGAGGTGGAGTTTACACAGCACACACGGCAACACCATTCATTCAACACGCCGACATGCGGCAGTGGAAATTTCCTTTGTGCCGTGATCGCATCGAGGGTTTAAAAAAAGCCTGGTGTGGGGGAAACTTGATTCTCTGTGGTTCTGGAAATTGTCAATGACAAGCCTGAGAATTTGCACCTGTTATGAATTAACACAAAGGTTAATGCACTGTGTGCTCATACAGTTGTACAGTTTTAATAATTCTGTACCAGTAGCAGCAGTTTTGTACCTAAAAACAATGCATTATGTTTAACTGTGTAGTAATACGAATCTAATATTTTAATACAGCGTGCAGAACAGCTCTGGTCTCCTATCATGATGATAAGTGATATTATATGGAGACAGTTTGCAGTCTGAGGTGAGATCCACTCTGTCCCACATGCCTATTGAAGAATGTGGAAAATGCAGGTGTCATCAGGCAGAGAGCTGTCTCCTCAGGTGACCTGAGTGACAGAAGTATGACTCTACTGAGTACTATATGTTCCTGAGATGCTGTGTATCACTCAGCCTACCTCCTCACCGTCTGTTGCCTAAGCCTGGACCTGCCCGCCTGGCATCAGGGTCCATCATGGTGGGCGGGAGGATAGGGGAATGCTGGAGAAACTCAAACAGGCAGCAGCCCAGGAAACTCAAGAGGGAAGCACTATTTCACTATCAGATAAACGAGGAATCCAATTCGCAGACACTGCTAAATAACTTTTAAAACAAACAGCAAATAGAGACAGTAGAGGCAACAAATTGCATGCTGCTAAATCAACCTGGAATTCAGCAATAAAAGACTGTGTGTGGCCGCTTGGTGTCAATACTAGTCCACAGTTCTAGAGCTACTAAAATGAAGTTTGGAAACGCTGCTGGCCCAATTTTAGTTTTAAAACGATCAAAAGTGTTTTGTGTACATTTCAACCACCCCCTCAATTAGCATGGTGGTGAGTACATAATTATTGTATTTTCATTTTTGGGTGAACTATCCCTTTAACTTTCAAAATCAACAAGGAGTTGAGACCATAGAGAGAGGTAACACTAATCCAATCCAATCCTTAGACATAGTGTGATAAAATAAACTCTGTCCTCTTTCCCATGGCTCCCTGCAGATGCCTGCATTAACTCTCTCCATGCAAGAAGAAGAGCAGGTGTTCCAGGAACAATCGAGACTCAACGAAGCACATCAAATGAACTTTTATTTCTGGCGTTAGCTGCAGTTGAGCTCATCTCTCCCAGCGCACTCTGAAAAAACATACCAGCACACACAGGCTTTATCAGTCACTCTATGGTTCTCTCAGGCTAAGTGGGTCACAACATTAGGTTGAATAACCAGATAACTTTATTTGATTTAAACTACAGACTCTGGGCTTTGTATTAATCTTTGGAATGCAGTACCTGACTCTTGATGGGAAGGACCACACAGTTTCCTGATTAGCTACTGAACTTAACCCTCCTCTGTGTCCACATGTCTGGTTCCTCACTTGGAAAACTGGCAAATAATTTCAGCACAGTGTGGAAAATAATGGTCCATTGACAAATATTTGTTTTCACTTAAGCTGCTTGCATCCTTGATTTTTGGGCTGAGACATGTCTCACTTGGCACACAGGGGGAAAAACCATCATTACAAAAGGATTTGTGCAGATGGCTTTTTGTTAATCTGAAAAACACAAGGATTGTGTGCAACACTCTTGTGCATGGATTCATACAGGATAACGTTCGGCCGCTCAGCGTAATGATACTGTGATAGAGGAACCTGCATGATCACAACTCAAAAGCAGGAACATTTTAAACAAGAAAAACAGTAAAATTGTATGTTGTAAAAATGTAGTTTGTATGTTATTATTATTATATGTTTTTATTAGTTATTCCAGACTTAATGTTCCAGGACACTTTTCACATTTCTTGAGTTACTAATTAGCTTAATAGAAAAAAGGTGTCTCAAGGCACAAACAAAAACAACATAGATGACTCAGGAAAAATATGTAATAAATGTTCACCACAAGAGCAACAGCTCAATAAGCTAATGTTGACTGGGCTGATAGGGGGAGACATAAAAGCTGCTTTAAGACGTGTACTGAACTCTGGACCTTTTCCTGAAGTCTTTAGGAAGGGCTGTATGTTAGATCACAAATCTCAGAGGCAGTCGCACAAGGTGTTATTCTGAACTTTTCCTGGCAACCTGTTGGAGTAAAATGTCAACATGAGCCCATGTGACAATATAGAATTCCAGAAAATTCACAGAGCGAGATGGGGCAGGAGGATAACGTTTCTAGCATCCGATGGATGCAAAACTGAATAAACAAAGACAACTAGATTCGTGAGCAATCGCTGATAAGGGCCTGTCGATGTAAACAAAATGATGTTTTGCCCTGTCTTCTGCATGCTTTAACCTTGTTCAAGAGATTTTCCTGTTGTTGAGAAAACGTCTGACCCAGACAACCTCTTGCTGCATTCCTCACATGTAAAAGGCAAACTCCGGAAAATGTCCTGACCCCATTTTCTGGACATTTTCCTGAGAATGAAACAGCTCTACAGTAATGAGTCATAGCAGGAGAAGGCAGTTGCCTCCAAATCTTGGTAAATTACTTCCCCTTGGCCATTAAGTGCCTGTTTAGTGCCATTAAATTAAGTTTATAAATGGACAATTAATTTCTATTAACTCCAGGTCTAATCTACCAGCACGAGGCTTCAACAGTAAAGGGAAGTTGTGATCTCTGCAGCAGAAGTGGCTTCAGACAGGGAAACACATTCATAAAAGATTAAAGTATAAGGTGAATGTTGTTACTTAGAAACTCCAAAATCCACTAATAACCCAACAGGTTTGCTTGTTACCCTGAACCCAACCGTAGACAAACAACCTTAGTGATCAGCTGGTGAACAATGTGGAGCTTTCAGCATTTTCCAAGTTTTGTGTAGATCGGGGGATAAAAGCTAAAGCTAAAAGAGAAGTGAAATCTTCATATGACCATAACCAACTTTAAATGAATGCTATTAAAAACGCTAATGTCAATGCTAATTTAGCTAGGTGTCTGCTGCATGTGGGAAACAGACTAATGTTTAGTCTACAAATTGGTGGAAGGTCTTTACAGGTCAAAGTACTAAGTCTCAGAGCAGCCAAGTCCAAATAAAGATCTGCTTCAAGACTTAAGAACTCATTTGTGCGACTGAAGTCTCATTCAAGTCCACAGCTCTTGCCTCATTTATCAAATTGCTATGGGATGTCATTTCCAAAGACCTGCTTTGTACAAGTTGGGATTGATCAGATGTCTATCTCTGCTTGACCCATCACAACAAATTTTTATCTTCTCTTCTTAGCCGCCACTTGCACAGTGGGGTTGGTCCCTCCCTCCGGATCATTGCTGTCAGCCTGTTGCTGATAAACTGGTAATTACAGGAGCAATCAAAGTCTCAATGACATGTAATTCCATTAGAAATCTATCCTGCTGTCTTCAACTGTAATCAACACAGTGTAATTGTGGTTCTGTTTCCCACTTCTCCACCCTTTGTCTAACCTTGTTGTCACTGCATGCATCAAACTAACTTGAAACAGGATGTGAGGTGACTACAGGAGCTGCACAAACACTTGAAAATCGAGATTTTGAAAGAAAGGATAGAACGAAAACCACAGGGATTAAATATAATATCCGCTTGTCACTTTTTGTTTTTATTCTACAACAGTGCAGGTTTTGGTCCGCGAATGTCAAAAAGAAAAATAAGAGCATTTTAGACCAGTTTATCTACAAAAGGCTGCATTTACTGCCAATTATTCTGTCTCAGTGGCAAGGCAGAAACTCCAATGACTTTTGGATAACGAGGCATGTTTCTCGGTGTTGTTTGTTTCCCCCAGATAATGAGGACTGGTTTCCCCTGAGCAATGAGATGTCCTGTTTGCATTTCTGGGCTGGTACTCGGCTGGCCTGGGAGCAAAGGAAAAACCAAACACAGGGACCCGGTTGTTCTATTTTAAAAGTCAGAGGAACAGGTCTGCGCTCGTTGACTGCCGACATATACCATTAGCAATGTGAGCAATGTTCCAGGAAGCCGGCTGAAGAGATGCTATCGCAGGGCACACTCTGGTGTTTTCATGCCATTCATTCCCTCAGCTGTCTCAATCTGAAGTTTAAAAGCCTATCTTCTCCTTCAAGCTTGTCCAGCGTGCACCCACGCATTCTGAAATCCACATCTACCCTCTTGTGCTCTTCCCTCATGCTGTCTCTGTCTCCTCAGTGAACCTCAAGCATGAACTGGCCAGTCAGGATTCTTCAAAACATACAGGTAAACAGGGCTCGTTACTTGATGAAAGTGTCGTTGAGGTGTGTCTCTCTAATCTTAGTCTGTGTGGCATCGAGGAGGTGAGCATGTCATGGGACTTGCGTGCGGCACAGGAATTTCGGAAACAAAGGAAGGCAGATGCCGCCTTCCCCCAACTGATCTCCTGTCCATTTATCTCTCCAGCCCATTTGGGATGACCAACTGAGCAGTTAGAGATACTGTCAAGGAGGTTTCCCATAGTAATAACACAGATGATGATTTATTTTATGAAGCATAATCAAGTGAATGCATTGATAAAATGGAGCCATATAACCGCAGTGTTCTGTTCACTCAGGAATAGATTACACAACCCAGTTCCCCTTCCACTACATTTCCTTTTCTCAGCTTTATCTTCAATCAGCATGTTAAGCCTTATTACAATATGGTTTACATGGCGCCAGGGGCTGAGCCCGCTAACAAAGTCTTAAAGGTGCAGTCACACTTAGCACAATAAATATATGCTTCAGCCCTTCTTCACTTTAATAGCAAAACTACAACTATTTTTAGTTGAAAACTTTTGGCTCCATCAGCAAACAGTCAAGACGGCACAACAACTTGTACAAACAATGGGAAAGTGAGGTGACCATTTGCAGTTTGTTACCTCTGCCAAGGAGGTTACATTATCACCCCGGTCCATTTGTTCCTGGGTTTGTGTGTTTTTGAAGCAACATAACACAAAACTAATAGACTGGTTACCACAAAACTTGGTGGAACGATGCAGTATGGATCAGGGAAGAACTTATTACAAGTTGGTGCAGATCCAAATAAAAATCTGGATCTAGTGAATTTAAATGTGGTTTTTCAAAGGAGAAATAAAGTTAGTTTTTTTGAATTTTACAATATTTTTTAATTAACCTGAAGAAATAATTAAGTTTGACTTGACCACGTTCCCTAAAATGCTGAAATACCTCAAATATAATCTAAGAATGATACACTGACGCAAAAGAAAGAACACTCAAAGCAGATTTAACAATAAAGACAAGCAAAAATACATGTGACTACTACAATACCATTGGGGACCTGAGCTTGAAACCATGTCGATAGGTTCTCAGCAGGGCTGATAATAACAGGCTTTAGCAGTAGGCTTGTGTTGTTTGATGGGCCAGCGATAGGCAGAGGGTAAGAGCAATTAGAGCTGAAAAGCAAAATGCCTTAAAAGGATATGTTAGTGGCACGCAATTAAAAAAGTAAACACAAACAAAACTGTGACTCGCGGTAAAAAACAAAACAGAATTGTAACCATCATTAGGAAGGAATTCCTCGACCCTACAGTATCCTGGATGCTGTAGGGTCTGCAGATATTAATAGCTCAATAATGCAAAGCTTCCTGGCAGCACAGTTTGTGCTTTTTCTCTATTCATTTACTGTTTAAATGAAGCAGAAAAAAGGCTGACATCCACTTGATTGCAATCATAGAAATGTACCGTAAACATTGGTGAAGTTACAGTCCCACAAATAGCATATAATACATTCTACAGTGAAAGTCAAACTTAGCCTGAGAAAGCTGTGGCATTTCCAACAGAAGTAAACAGTAAGAGAGAGGATGAATGAATGAATGAAGTATGATAACTTTGGGAAAACTAAGTTTTCGATTTAACAGTGAATAACGTTTTAGCACTTGTAGTAGTTTATTAAGAAAAACATTTAAATGTAAGGTACAAAGCATTACCAGATTTAATAGGAATTCATTGAAAACAGGTTTGGAGATTGTTTGTTATCACCAGAATCTATTGTCTGAATGAAACAGAGCATTGCTTGCAGAGCAAGCGGAGAGGAGCAGGTAAGGATTATCAGTGTTGAGGTTTTGGGGACACAGACCAGGGGATGAGAGAAAGACCTAAGCAGAGGGCTGGAATCCTGAATCCTGTACCAAGAAGCAGGGATGGTGAGTCACAAGGTAGCTTCACATCAAACCAGGGTTTTCAGGGTTATGATGGTTGGCCACTTCCTAATGGAGTTAATCTGCTCTAATGATGGGGCAGTAATATAATGTCTATGTTGAGTATGTCGTATTTACTTCATAGCACAGGCTTTAAGGCAGGTGGTGAAGTGAAGTTACCAACCGACCTGGACGTTGCAGTAGATAATGCAGCGAACGGATTATGATGTGATACTGAGGTGATGGAGATACTGAGGTAGAGGCGGAATAATACTCTGGGCTGAGGTCAAGGTCAGTAAATGCTTGCAGTTACAGCCAAGTGTCTAGATATTCTCTACACATACACACACCACACCGGGTTGTAAGTACAAGAGACGTGGGGTTCAAATACCACAGCACAGGTGAATTAGCAGGAGCCAGGTATCCACGTCTAGTTACAAACACACACACAAACACAACAGGAATTTTATTTCAAGCAAGGGCCAGGGCTAGTTGGTGAGCATGCTAACTGCAGAAGACATCTTTAGTAGTCGGCAGATGTGCAGGCCATGAGGTAATCATGGAGCCGGCAGAGATTGACGAGCGCTAAGCCCACAGCACAGAGACGCACAAAGAGCGAGGCAGACGGGGGAAGAGAGGAGACACAAGGGAACGTGTACCGTTTGAACCAAAGAACGATTCAAATAATAAAAAAAGCCTGTCCTCTCTTGCCACCCTCCTGAGAGGAATGTTTACATACTCGACATACAATTTTTTTGTGTAAATGCATGCAAGTGCTTCTGTGTGTGTTTTTAGATGAATCGGAGGAATTTAGTTCATAGGGGACTAGGTTGGTATAAGTGTTCAGGGTCTGGTAATGAGGGTTCAGGTTTAGGTTTGACATTGCAGGATGAATAGAAGTCAGTGTCTATTTGTCCTCAGAAAATCTCATCAGAACTAAGATCTGTGTGTACTAGTGGGATTTTGGGTATGTTTCTTTCATCTGTTTTATCAGGCTCTCAATATGTTGAATGTTAGGGAGAAAGTAACGGTTACAGGTCAATTGAGATACACTGCAGCTGCATTAAAACAGCATCTTACAATAATCATTCACAAAGCTCTCCCACTGACCCTTATAATACCATAAAGTACTTGATGTATAATGACGCCACTTAATGTGGGTGGTGTGCTGCAAAGCAAAGTATAACGACTTGCCTTGAAACACTGTGGCTGGAGCACTGTTCGACCGCCCAAACGGTGGAATTCTTTGGAAATGTGTCGTTACTGCAGTGTGACCGCTGAGGATGCAGCAGTCAAAAGAGGTTCTGTGAGCCCAAATAAGGACTACTAGAGTATGGATAAATTAAACGTATAAAGGCTGATTGATGAGCTATTCATGTCTGCTCATGCAGCCAGAGAAAATGGGTGGTACTCCTCGCTTACCCACTCACTCCGGGAAGGGCTTTGACGTTATTCTGGAAAATGAGTGTATATCTTCTCCCTCTTTCAGAGTGACTGTACAGACAGTGTTGGAACGTCACGTCATTGCAGGTAATGTCTGATGAGTGTGATTTCTCACTAATGTTTAGAAAGTTAGAACAGGACAATGTGACTCCACTGGGCTAAATGACTGCTCTTGGTACAAAAGTTTTCCATAAACTTAAAATCATAATATATAAATGTCTCCAATTCTTTATAAATAGACGAAAAAGAGCAAAAAACATGAAATAATTACTCATTAATCATGATCAAGGTAATATTTTGAAATTATTGTGATAGTAAATTGAAGTCTATTTGGACGTACGCTAGGCATGTGAGTACCTGTGTAAACAGGAAGCAGATTGTCTTAATCTGCAGGCGTTTGCTTACAGTTAGAGAAAAATACTATGAATGAGAAACAACAATGGTCAAAAGAGCAGGGATTGCTTTTCTTGGACCACGACGATGTGGTGGAATCGCTGTGAAAACAGTGTTCATAATGTTTTCCTTTCACCACAGTGATGTTGTGACTGCCGAGAGCCAATCAGCAAGTGAACGCAAGTCATCTTTTCCAAATTGTGCCTTCTTTTTTCTTCATTTAGTTTAGTGCATCCACTTTGTACCTCTCCTGCAACTGCTCTATTCTATCCCTTCGCCCTGATTTAACTTTTCTACACTCAATTAACAGTCTGTTGTTTTCTCTCACTTTCACTTCTCATCAAGATCGTCAAGATTTCCCATGAGGCCAATCATGATCTGGCATGTTTATCAGACAGAGGATTTCACTTTCTACTTGATCTCACCTGGGCGGCCATCAGTAATTCAGTGAGATCACCAGTGAGAATGATGAATTGCCTTGATAAACGTAACTGGCGTTGACTGCAGAGAGCCATCACACAGCTGAATCGAGCTACAGTCAGTAATCCCCTTAGGACCAGATGAGAGTTGAACCAGAGCCCTTCTCCTCTACTGTCTGTATGTCTCCTTCTCTGGCGCCAGCTTCAGGAGCTTCTGCCTTCTTCACTCTGACACTGATTCAGAGGATGATACAAATCTCTTCTTGTACTAAGATATAGAACCGATGTCAACCCCTTGACTCCAATTTACTGTTTGCCTTTAGCAGTAACGGGAGACCTTGTGGCAGTATAGATTTTTAATCGCATGTTGTAATTGGTAGTCACAGATTGACGACCTTGCAATGACCTGTGCTGCTACTGACCACTTAGAAGTTTGATGTGAATGTCACAAGCAGCCGGAGTTGGCAGGTCACGTTTTCTTTCAGTGTTTACCAAATGGTTGGTAATGTTGGTATTCACTTTTATATTTGACTGCGTATTGGATTTTATCTAATGGTTCATTCTCTACATGATGTTTACCATTAACAGTTTCTATTTTGTAACCACTTATATTCTCCTAAATGTAAAGTTGTGTGATCTGCATGTCATGGATTCTGATGACCAGTCGCTATATGTTAATTGCAGGAGTGGGGCTTAACTCTGTACTGATAAAGGATAGAGTTGACCTGCACTCCTGCAATTAACATATAGTAAACTTCTTTCTTTCTCTTAATGATTATTTTAAAACTCAACCCAATAGAGTAAGAGGCAGAGAGATGAATTTTGCACTGTTTGTTGCTGATAACTCTGGAGTGTTGGAATGGGGGACAACATCTCTGCTGTAGCTGTATGCTTGTTGCCTGATTGCACACAGAGGTAATGGTATCAAACAAATTAGGTTGCTGTGGACGGTAAAATTGTTTTAACAGCCTCCCACCTGGAAAGTAATTCTAATTCTCAATCTGACCGACCGACGCTTAGTGTGTTTGTCTGGTAGAGAAGGCGATTCTGTTTCAACTTTCCAAAAATAAACAGTGGATTCCACAATACACCCCATTCCCCCAACAAATCGCCTACTGGATGGTTCATCATTATGTATAGCATGAGCTTGACATCGCTTGACTTGCAATTTCCACAATGAATTATACATGCCTCCAGAGACTGTCCGACATCAGTCTCTTTAGTCCTCTGTATTCCCCATGTACAACATCTAATAACCCAAGCATGTGATTCCACTCAGAGCATAATGAGTGTGATTTAACCATGACATGACAGTTGTGAAAAGCTGAACAGTTAATTCTCTAAAAGACCCTCTTCTCACCTCAATACTTGGTCTCATACTGTGTATACTGGCAGAGGAACCGCTTCTGGGCTGTAACTCCCACAGGATGCATTACATGTGGAGGAAATGTTCTCCAATCAAATGCATTTCTGACTAAATCTTCATGCTCCTTATATATGTTACAATGCATATTATGCACATTTCAAAAGTGGATCCATTATAATGTGCACTCTGAGGTCTGAAGTTGTATTTTGCACTTAAAGCCACTCCTTCCCCCTCCTTCTAGCCTGGATGAGCTTCTCCCACTAATGGAGAGTTTCCTGCGCAAAAGAGAGAAAAAAAGCACCAAACTAATTTGCAGTAGGCATCTGCAAATGTCTGATGACTAAAAAGGTCACAACAATCCAAACTGCAGTGTAGGTGTCAAGTGGAAAGAACGATCTTGTTGGGTTTCAATCACAATCCTTAAACCTGTAGGATCATGAACATGTAACAGATTGTCAGATTAAAAGCGTAGCCTTTGTAATGACCAAGCAGTGGTGGGCACTTCTGCAGCTCCAAACAACATATCCAACTGGGGGGGAAAAATCTACATTTCCTGCGATAAGTACCGATGAGAAAACACACAAAAGGAAAAATTATATGTAACCCCTCAGGCTTTCTCAATTGGCTGGGAGTGGGAGAGGGACTATGTGTACTTTTCGAGGCATGGGAGTATTGGCAAAGAGCAAAAGATTTGTGTTGTGAATTGAAATTCAAGCTTGTAAAGACCAGATGGCTGCCACAGATCAGGCCATCCCCATACACTGTTAGTCTTGTGAGAGAAATACCAGACGTTCTTTTAAATGCAAGCTGATTAAAACATATCGTCTTTGTGGTTTCCATGGTGAGGAGGGAACAATATTCCCAGGGTACAGTATGTGGAGTTAATCTGTAATAGACAGGCTTTTTTTTTTACCACTTTATGACTGCTCTGATTATTTACAAGCTGCCATCATGAACTGAGCAGAATAACTCTTCCACAGTTCTGCACATTGTAAATTGGGTTTATAGATCTCCAAAGTTAAATTCACATTAAACAGGCACCAGGGTTAGTGTCACAGGCATTGCAGCGTCTGAGGTCAAGTGCTCTGGAGTATTATGTTTCAACTCAGCACATAATTAAACAGGTGGATTACATCATAATATAAATAGAATTATGATGGATTATTCATCAACAACGTACATTAGTCTTGTCAGTTGCACAAAGTGAATTTTGAAAACCACTTATTATGCAATATAAATAACTGTATGCATGGTAAGCTAATGTTTCTGCTACGGGTCTCCATCTGTAATGGTGAGAGAGCTGTCACATCTGATTCCACTATCAACAGCTCAGCTTGTGCCAGCTGCTGTACTCTGCTACACCAGGATCAGATCCTCCAATAGAATCTTCTCACGCGAAGACAAATAAGCAGCTGTCAAGATGTCAGCGCCGAAACCTTCATTTACAGAAATGCCGTCAGATGGGGCCTCTTGGTCGTCAAGTGTAAAAAAGGCACCAGTGTTTTGCTTTGGTCCACTTTTCGCTTCTGTGAATGCACTCGCAACTCCACAACTTCCTATTGTTACATGAGTGATATAGTGACTCAGACTTAAAGAGGAAGAGTGTCTATTGAAACAGAAATTGGGCCAAAGGTAAGGGGAACTGCGTACTAGATTGCACAAACAAGAATTACAGCCCTGCAGTTTTATGCATCGACGAACCAGTGCAGTTTCAGTCTACATACATAAGGGTTGTAAAAATGTGACTATAACTTTATCAAAACCGAATCAATTGATTTTTCAGTCCAATGCAATGTTTGCACCAAATTGGAAGAAAGTTCTTCAGAGCAGACTGAAAACCCCCCAAAAAGACTAGTTTGACATTTTGGGAAATGTGCTTGTTCATTTTCCTCTCAAAAGTTAGATAAAAAGAATGACACCACACTTCTGTCACTATTTTAAAGCAGGAGCCAACAGATGCTCAGCTTCGTTCTTCATAAAGATGAGCAGACAAAGTAAAATGCAAACTGGGAATAGACCCATCACAACAGCAGCTTACGAGACCAAAGAAGGAACTGCTCGGTGACTAGACATTTGAGCACCATAGCACAGTGCGTTATATCTGACACGAATCGCATGGAAGGCATTTGCCTGATTGTTCTTCTTCAGTACGTCAGGTTGAGTAACAGCGAGATAGTGATCCATTATTTTCTTTTACTGCTTTGAGTCAAAGTGAGGACACTCATTTCCAGTTCTCTAGAGTCGGTGCTGCCTCGTGCCTTGTGGTATGGAAAGTTGACCACAAGCTATTTTACAAACAAACCTTTTTGAGTTCATAACCAGCCGTAATCACCTTTAAACAGCAGAACTGACCAAAATACCTTAATCTTATTTCGCTTACTGTTTTCAAATGAATGATAAAAAGTATTGTTGAGCTGTATAGGATGGGTTGGACATCTGAAGCAGCATTTGTGAGGCAGAGCGGAGGTTAGCAGTGGAAAACCCTGTTGCACTGTTGACACAGTTAAGGTGACAGTTTGGTTAATGGATTAACATGCTCAGTGTAGCTGTTAAATTGAACAGTAACATTAAAGAGCAAGGAGCAGAGGGTCTTTGCATACTTTTAAAATTCAGATTTTTTTAAATCACAATTTATTTTGCAGTTTGATTGCAACATTTTACAAACTCTGATGCAAGAAGAGTTGATTATAGATTATATGTATTGGTGTCAGAAGTGGCAAAAGCACTCACAATATTCACTCGAGTCTTCGTAGATGTGATAAAAAACGTCTCAGTTAAAAGTGCTATTAAACTTCTTTGCTCAAGTAAAAGTATTAAAGTACAGGCTCTGAAATATACTCAAAGTAAAAATGTAAAAAGTCATACACTGTATCCAAGCGAATCAAACTGAGACAGGTGTCGAAGTAATATACTGTACATCGCAGACTACTTCACTGTAACCAATCTTACTTCGAATTACATAATGAGCCCGTTTTTCTAAAATTGTATGGAGTAGAAAGTACAGATATTTGTGTTTTTAAAATAAAAGTAAAAAGTTGTGAGACAAATAAATAGCAATTAATGTACAGGTACCTGTAAAGTCTATTCAAGTAAAGTAAAAGTATATGTACAGTACTTCTAAGTATTTATACTCTGTTACTTCTCACCGCTGGTTATTATTCATGTGTGTGGCTCTATGGATGTTCAACACACAGCCACACTTTTCAACTCCTCCCCTCCGCCTTCAGCCACGGTTTGAGTCGAGCCAATACAATCTTGGGCCACTGCACTGACAGAGAGAGAGAGAGAGAGAGAGAGAGAGAGAGAGAGAGAGAGAGAGAGAGAGAGAGAGAGAGAGAGAGAGAGAGTGCAGCCACTCTGGTGCACTCTGGTGGTTCTTGCAGCAGCGTCACTGCTTGCTTGATCTCCAACACTCCAAACTGTGGCATTGTGGCTCAAGATTTCAACGAAAAAACGACCTAATCCCAGTGGATGTGTTTAAATGGACAAGGCTGACTTTTCTTCTCTGAAAGTTTTTTTCCTCCACTTGTTATTTGGACTTTTTTCATGGATTCACCAAAGTGCAGCAACTCCATGAACTAATGTTGTTTCAGCATTATGGACAGTTTGGATACATCTCATTAGGAATCATGCGTTTGTTGTTGTTGCTGTTGTCTCGACCAGAAGAACTTCCACAAACAAGCACATCTTTGGAAACATGGAGCACCTCAACTGGCTTTTGAACAGAGTCAAACAAGACTCCCAATGTGTGAAATGTAACCAGTGACTACAACGTAAAGAGTAACTTTAAGTTTTTGTGAGGAAAACTTCAGTCACTTTATTTAGAGCCGATGCTTGTAAAAAGTGCTAATTTGACAATTTTGTTGAGCTTGACGTAAAAAACTTTTCAACTGGTGAATAATGGATGGAAACCTGAGTACTTCAGCATCCTTGGGGATTAACGCAACACAATCCTACCATGATGCGGCAGGACCTTGGAGCCTCATCATACTGGTCATCATCATACTGACCATAGTGATGGGAAACCTGCTGGTCATCAACGCCGTAGCGCGTACGTCGCAACTACAGACGACGACAAACATCTTTGTTATGTCCCTGGCGTGTGCAGACCTCATCATGGGGGTCCTCGTGGTGCCCCTCGGGGCTACGATCGTGGTGACAGGTGACTGGCAGCTCAGCGACACGTTTTGTGAGTTCTGGACTTCAGTTGACGTCCTGTGTGTGACGGCGAGCATCGAGACGCTGTGTGTCATCGCAGTGGATCGGTACATAGCCATCACAAGGCCGCTGCGATACAAGGTCCTACTCAATAAGTGTCGTGCCAGGGTCATAGTTTGCTTAGTGTGGGTCGTGTCTGCCTTAATTTCCTTTGTGCCAATTATGAAAGGGTACTGGCGAGCAGAGGAAGACCCCGAGGCACAGAGGTGCTATAATACCACTGCATGCTGTGACTTTGTGACCAACTGGCCCTTTGCTATTATATCTTCTATAGTGTCTTTTTACATTCCACTGCTCATTATGATATTTGTGTATGCAAAAGTCTTTCTCATAGCAACACAGCAAGTCAAGCTGATAGACAAGAGTCGCATTCGTTTCCAGAATGAGTGCACCACAGCAAAGATACAAGTGTGCTCCAACATCAACAATATCCTGCCCTCTGCATGTGCAGGCTCAGGGGGCTGCAACAGTGTTGCAAGTAGAAAGAGCGCCAAGCGCAGGCCGTCACGGCTCATACTGGTCAAAGAGCACAAGGCCCTCAAGACTCTGGGTATCATCATGGGAACCTTCACTGTGTGCTGGCTACCGTTCTTTGTCGCCAACATCATCAACGCCTTTAACAGAGACGTTCCCCCCGAGAAGATCTTCCGACTGTTGAACTGGCTGGGTTACATCAACTCCGGCCTCAACCCCATCATCTACTGCAGGAGTCCAGAGTTTCGCACTGCGTTCAAGAACCTGCTGGGCTGCCCCTGGCTGTCCTCCCTGCAGCTCAATACTTTATATAAAGAACTGCAGACACGCTGCTCCTGCTTTCTGTGGCAAGCAGAGTCAGGCACAGCTGGATCTTTCCAAAAGTCCCCGAACAGTAGGACTGAGGGCAACGAGAGCCTGGCTAGTTGGCAGGAAAGCAACAAAAGCGAGGCGGCTTCTCCGGGTCCTCTGCAGTCCAACGGCAGCACACAATTCAGTGACTCAGAACCAGAAACCAAATTGTAAGTGTCTCTCTCTTCTCTTGTTTTCTCCATGCAGTCCATTTAACGGTGGTGAACGTTTTCTGAGTTCCTGTGTTCTTCACACACACACACACAAGCTCATCTACATCCTCAGGTACACAAAGTTAAGTCAGTGTCTAAAGACAATAAAGAGTAACGTTTTGACAGTTAATAAACACTTTTTCTTTCTCCCCTTTTAATTCCACTGAGCTTGGTGTACATTCATTGGTTTATCATGTGACAAGGGAAAAGATCTTTCGCAGAGTGAAGCCTTTGACAAATAATTGTCATTAACAAATTGTCCAAGCATTTCCTCGAAATCAACAACATCCGTAGAATTTGAGGTATTGAGATGAAACCTCTAGATGCACATGAATCCACAGTATTCAAGATTAAATATTAAAAATTATCTCTAGTCTACATATACAATTTTTTATACTTTGAGTTTGACATAAACTGGTAAATTGTACTGCCCACTGTGCATTTAATAAAAGCAGAAATCCATATTTGGACATAGTCGAAATGTGCGTGTGATGCCAGGAAGAAAATAGTACGAAAAAACTCTGAAGAAAATTAAATCACCTCTGACACATTGATGGCTTTGGGCTTTTACAATATTACAGTACAATATGAAAAGTGAAACTTGAGATTTATCAATATTTAGTTTTCATGGATGATTCAGTAAATATGTGAGGACCTGTATCTGTTACTGCGGCGTGTTTCCTCCAGCTGATGTCAACCTGTTAAAAATAACAAACTGATGTCTCAGTACAGTTGCTGTTACTATGTTTGGGCTTTTAAAGAAACCTCAACCACCACGGTCAATGTACTCTATCGGTCAATTAAGAAGGCGTTCTGTGAAACCACTGTGTGACATGTGAAAGGCTGATTAGGACACATTAGGAGGACACTTCCAAATGTCAGTGTGGCTGCCTGTCAGTGGGCCTCAGTGGGCCCTGCCCAACACCCCCTGCAGCAGATAAATCTTTATCACTTACACACAAGACTGGAGAGGCTGTTTACAAGACTGACAACCAACGAGAACACTGTCTGTAGGGCAGGTTAACTAGGGGTTGGCCAGCTTAATGTGAGATTTGTTATTATTGTAATACATTAACATGAACTGACAGCAGATATGTCACATAATACAGGAAGATACATCATTTCAGCTATCAATTATACATTTTACGCACTACTACTGGTGCACGAATAAACTTGTTTACATAATTAATTAGCAATATTTGATGTGGGTTTGAATTTTGTGGGATGAATATTGATTTATTGTAACAATTCTTTCCCTATTTTTATTAAATAAATAAAGTTTGAATTACCGTCATCATAACCTCAAATATAAATCTGATTAATTTCCCAGAGAGGATTAGCTTAAATGTATTACTCTTCAATATGTAAGAACTTTAATAGTAACAAATATTTCATCACCCTGTTTAGATGATGTGTCTAATTTGTTTAATACTTGAGGTATTTAGGTACATTGGAAATTGTAGCTTGTGTATATGTTTCTCTATAATAATATTTCTACGAAAGAAAAAACAAATTAAGACTCAGTCCTCATTCAATTCAATTTGAATGCTGAATTCATGTTGCATGTTGAATAACCAAGTTTTACAGCAGAGGGAGGTTTTATTTAATTTACTCTGCAAACTGTATCCTGCGTTACTCATCTCTTTACATGACTTTCCCCTCAGAGGAATCCTACAAAGATAATCAATGGGGCTGTAAAACAGGAGATATTTAGGAGCATATAAAAGTCTTCCTTAAAAGGAGCCTGGTGTGTTCTGTAGTAAATCAGCCCAAGGGAAAGGCTCAGCGGTCTCACTCTGGGCTTTGAGCAGGATTACAAAAGTAAGTGAGACCAGCCGCTCTGGAATGACTCTTATCGGGGGCCACAGCTCCAAGACATGTTTCATGGAGGGATATGACAAACTTTTCCAGGTAGAGTCTGGTCTGCCCGAGCTGCTGTGCCAATAATGCCACGCGAGGCATCTAGAGACCATGTGCTCCACAGTCATCCATGTCAACTCTCTATTTAACGAAACACAATAGAGCAAATTAGAAGCATTTTTCCTCTAAACCTTAGGACAACATGTGACAATAGGTTCGCTTCAGTCAGGGGCTGATGTATCCCAGGAATGGTAGAACATGAGGTAACCACCGCCGTGAATGGTTACCAGGGACGGGTGGCTGCACCGCACAGAATGGTTCACTATCAGCAGTTACTTTGTTTTCACGGAAAGAAACGCAGGCATATCAGTGCTGCTCTTATCAACATGAACAGCAGCCTCAGTATCTGTCACATATGTGCCATCTTACATGACGAATGCAACTTCCCTTCAGAAGCCCTGAATAACTGCATTTCTAATTGCTGGATTTTATCCATAAAAATGTAAATGTTTCAAGTTGTGCAGTCATTTTCAAGCAGTTGATAAGAGGGGGCTTGTTGTGTCTTCCTTTGTTTTTGTCATTCATGTTACTCCTTGAGTGGATGAACGGTAAATTGTTTCTACATTAGTCCTCCATATGTATATTGGGAAAAAAAAGAAGAACCTCCATGTATCGCTGTGTGTTATGAGCAGAGGGAGTTTGTTAGCACAGTTTATCCGTGATTGAGAACACTAAAGTAAAGCTAACAGAGAGCGGAACATTTGATTTCGTAGGGCAGCAACCAGCTAGATTGGGGAGTGAATGTGGAGATGAAATGAGTTTTCTGTTCGGATGTCTGATTTAGAAACATGATGAGACCTTAAGACATTAACAACATGCATGCAGGAGCCATAGAGGCCTGACAGAACATTGGTCGGTTTCATCATCATTACACAAAGCTCCTGCCCTACAGGAAACAATGTTTATGCTACAGCTGTGCTGGTGCATCAACAAGTATCAAGAGGAAATAACTTTTCAACTGAGTGAGAGAGCAAAAGCTACAAAAACTATTTTTATAAGAGAATTAATATTAATAAGTTATCAAATGGAAAATCTGAATGGCACAGAATGAAGAAATCAATTACAAAACAGATTTTGTATCTGATGTGTCAGAATTGGGGAATTTAATGGACCCCTGTCTTATTGGTAGCCTACAAAATAACAGCTCAAAACGTATAAATAAATATAAAAGGTAGTGTCTAGCATTGTGCTTTGGGATTTGATAGTGAGTCTTCGGATCTGCCAAGGAGGATCTTGATGTAAATCTAGCTGGTCCGGTTACCCATACAAGTTCGTATTTATAATGTGGAGAGCTAAATAAGTAGAAGTAACTTGACAGACCTGACACAAAGCAGAGTGAGATGGTGGATGATTGCATTTCCAGTATAAATACTGAGTCAGTGAAGTAAGTAAAAGCGGGTAATTACTCCAAATGACTGCGTAAATATTTTAGTCATATTATTTGACAGCTCATGAGGACGAATCTGAAAGGACATTGTAAATAACTGTGTGGTTACTGGAACAGGCTGTATCATTAGGCTGGCTAAATATGAATCTATAATTGTATTTTCCACACATGCATGCCGAGCCTCCCAAAGCACTTAATGCTGTATTAAAGGACACAGTGTCAGTGTGAAAGAAACATTACAAGCAGGAAAATTGGAAGACATTTTAATAAACGTGAAAACCGTTTTTTTTCTAATTTTGTACCATACAGGATGAGTCATGTGTTGATCAGGAATTTGAACTTTAGCACAAGAAGCGGCGATCAACAAACTTTTTACTACACTAATGTGCTGCACTATTACAACTCCTGGGTCTCATCTCAACCTATATGCACTAAGTGACGGCATTGAAGTGAGAAAGTCACAAGGGCAACATAATGTTTTGACAGCGTTTAAGGACGGGCTGGTGTGAGTGCTAATGCCTCCCCCGCTGTTCTGTGAACCCTGTAATTCTGAGCTTTTCTCTGCAGCATGCTAACGGTGCCTCTGACCCATCTTCACACACCCACTTCCATAATGTGCATTTTGTTAGCTTAGAGCGAGATCAGGCCCAAGAGAGCATGAAACAAGAAGCAGGATAAAGCAAAACATGATGCCAGTGACCTGTGGGAAACCTCCCAATGCTCCCTTTCAAGTCTGGCTGCTATCAGAGCCAATCATCACAGTCTTTAAATGGAGGCATCCGGGAGTTAGGCAAACACTCGAGAAAGGGTATAACTAATAAATCGTTGGGTTCAAGCAGATAAAAAAGCTATGAATGCTAACTGGATGTTCTTTTGTTTTATCCTTACAAGAGCTGCCAAGATCAAAAGACTAGATAATATATTATCAAACCCAGAATTCAAGATATAAAAATGCTATGAATGTGTGATGTACTTTATACATATCTATAATAACAGTTAATGGGTGATGTTGACCTTTTATGTAAATTACATAGGTACTATTAAAAACTTCTGGGAGAGTACAAATGGCTCAAATCCTATATCAGTACTGATTTACTGTAATCAGAGATTGTTTGTATTTAAACCTTAACTTTCAGTATATTTTTTGTCTATGTTCCTACAATATGATTCCTTGCTCATGCCAGCTTGTTTTGTTGATAAGCAGGATAAACTGAGGCAGATGGGCAGATCAAAGAGTTCCTTTTCAATGAGCAAAGGCTCTTCTAATTATATGTGTGACAATATTAATGAAAGTTTGACTAATTTGAACAGTAATGGAAACTTGTACTGGACTTAGAGCTATCATTTTATGACAACCGACTTTTTAATTATAGACACCTTCGCTTTAGTGAGCTGGAATGTTTTTTTTTTAAATATATTTTATATGCATAAAAGGAGCAGTTAAAACTAGACAGTGAGTAGAGATCATAAATCCACCAAGGCCCAACAGTCCCCTTCTGAACATTTCTGAAAAGTTGCACCAAATATCACACACTCATAGAAATCAGGTCCCTTAATATGAAAATGTGTTCATCAAGATTCATGATTTATTCCCTCAGAAATTGGTATTAATGTAAAAGATCCACACTAACACACATCATTTCACCACATTTAGAGGTAGCTTTGAGGTAATTTTGCTGACAAACATATCAACAGACAGGGGAAAAACATAACCTCCTTGGCAGAGATCAACAAACAAACACATTTTCTTTTGAAAAATACTATTATTGTTTTTAATTATTGACAATTATTAATTTCTTCTTGAAGACTTTATGAATACCACCCTGCTTGGACAGGCAGCTACCAAAGCAGAACATACCCATGCCATGTGATGGATTGATCTGAGCTTATAGCTCCTGTTATTTGAATGGAAACTACAAAACATTTGCATGACTTGTCACTGGTTTGTAACTCAAACAAAAAAAGAGAAATTTACAACATTATTATTCCTGGAGGGTTTTTCCTAAATGTGTCATTTTAAGATCATTCTTACTTTTACCATATGACTAGGACAGACTCTGCTTTGGTTCCACTGTACACACTGTAAAGAGTTGGACTCAACGAAAGTATGTGAAATCTGGTGAAGTTTCATTGTAAATTGTTTCCTGCGTAGCTCTTCCTGTAAGCCTGCACATTTCTGGGAAGCCAACGGTTCTTAGTAGTTTATGTCTTCCTGTGGAGACATGTACAGTGGAGGTGATAGTATCAGAATTCCAGTCTTGTTGGGGAAAAAGGTAGAGTTTCACACGGGACAAAGAGATGAGGGCAACTTTGCAATAACTCCGTGATTAGACAGAGGAAAAAAAAAGTTGCTGTGATTGTATCAATGCTGTTTTTCAAGGTAAAACACAATCACACTTAAAAATAACCTGTAAGACAACAACCTGCTGGTGTTATCTTGGAGCTTTCTTATCTGATAGACAGTGAAATGCTGTACAGGGTGTGACCAACACCAGTCATACAGTAATGCACAGTACAGAGCTCATTGTTCAGCAAGTTACATCTCACAGGAAGATTTAATGAGGTTCATAATGAGAGAGGAAACTGGCCTTTGCGTCAAGTTCTTTTCAGTAAAAATCCAATCAAATCTGCTTTAGAAATAGAGCATTAGTTCAGAATATATAAACAGAATGAGACACACTCCAATAAATGTTGGATTCTTACTGTAACTTTTAGAAAAAGATCAAATAGCACGATGTCTCAGTGAAGAAGAGGCCGAACCCTCCCCTTAATTCCAATCACGCCACATCAAATCTCACTCACCTGTAGATATCAGCTGTCTAAATGTGCCTGATTTTATTCATCAAAATCCATCAGTGATAATGCAGAAGCATTGTCACAATGTTAAAGAAAATACTCCTGAATCCTTCCCCCGGATCCAGGACCACACAAAAATGAGTTATTTTCCTGACCCATACCGCATCCTTCCACCATCATGGTAATCCATCCAATAGATTTAGCATATTCTTGCTAACTAACAGACAAACAAACAGATGAAACTAGAAACAGAGAGTTACTGTCACTCAATGAAACCATGTTTAATTTCACAAGATGTGGACTTTCTTTTTGATCTGCACAACATTTCACACTGAAGTTTTTCATCAACATCCGTGAACATTTAATGGGGTTTTCCTTGGATCACGCTCCACTCTTCTAGGATTTCATTGAATTTGGTTGATTAGTTTCTGCGTAATCCTGTTTACAAACAAACGCAGATAATAACACAATGTCCTTGGTCGGAATCATAAAACAGAAAGTCAGACAGATTTTAATGTCATTTCCTCCCAGTGTGAGGCCGCCCTTATCTGTTTCGAACACTTTTTAAAATGTGAGCATGATAATCACATGCCTTAAGCTAAACCCATCAAGCTAATAGGTCCATCTCTTTTCAGCTTCACACTGCAGGAGAAGGACGGATGAAGGTTGAAACGTCGAGCTGCGGAAGCAAACTACATATTCTCCAGCTGTCTCTTTGACTCCTGCAAAGGCTGAGACCAACCATTGGTGGGGACAAGCTGAAGAAGAGTGCGACTAATGGCCCTGATAAACGCAGCCGAACCCCAAAGTGCTGGATTGTCTGTACAGAAACAGACAGGAACACGGTGACTGGCTCTGTGCACAGGAGATAGGCGGCTGTGAGTCAGCACATTAGCCGACACCGGTGTTGTCTCAATGCTGTTTGCAAGAGAGCGCCTGTTCCTGAACATGAGACAACAATTAGCTGCGAGGGTTAAATGTATTCCAGTGAGCTTTTGGACAGGCATGTCGCCTGTAGTCTAAAAAATAAAAGCATAAAATTGTTTTGTATAATATATTATCTGGTAAGTTATCTATTTATGATACACTGAATCTGTAGCAGGTTAAAAGTTGGCATGTCTCATACAAGGTAAAGCTGCCATTACTGTCCAGTTAAGAAAAAAATATTTTCACTAATGTAATTTCAGCTAAACCAAAGGGCTGTGCATTCATTATTCTGGTGTCTTTTTTTCATCTTAATCTTTCTGTTTCGAGCCTGGACTCGTATATTCCTTATCTTGCTTAAATCTCCTATTGTCCACTGGTTCCCACACTATGTGCGGGGGACCCCTTGGGGCATCGCAACACAGAGGGAGGATTTGCAAGATGATTTGCAAGATGATTTGCAGATATCAAATACCATTTAAAAATAATTCTTATTAACACATCGTATCAATTATTGTTCCAAAAGCTAAATAATATAAGCTAGATTTAAATATCCATGGGTGAGTTTACAGCACAAGACGAAACACCGCAACATGTGCACATTGCAGATTTTTTGTGATAATGGGGGTTGAAAGTCTCTGGCATTGTTATTTCTGGGATCTGAAAAGTTTGGTAACCTCTGTCCTCGTCTTAATTAGTTTATGTTGTTGCTATGAGAAACGGCTCAAACCCTGAATCAGGAGATCTCAAGCAAAATTCTTTAGGATTTAACCATCAGTATGTGCAAGGTACAGTCCCGCTGCAGCTACACATGATATTATCCATCCGCTACATGCTGTGTCTCTTTGGTAAGTGTCAGTATAAGCTCAATAAACACACTCTGAAAAGTCCAGTTTGTACTGGGACACTTTGCAATGCGTTATTAATTAAATAACATCATCCGTCGCAATGAGAAATAAAATATTATAAAACTGTGTGACACTGCTTATGTGTGTTTTGTGTGCTGACAACTGATATCTAGCCAAACTCTGTATTATGAAGTTATGTATTCCAGGTTCTAGTTTGTATGGCGCCCTGGTTTGCCCTAGATCTGCTTGCTTTGGAATGTTTTACGATTCAGGTCAGACTACAGCCAACCTGCAAATTTAAAATCAGCTGGTTTGACAATGGAGATACGAATGACGGCTGAACTGAGTGATTTTAAAACTCGATGAATAGGGTCTCAGATGTTTTGGCTTGTGTGTCCTAAAATTGTATTTATAATTGTGACCCTTTATCACAGTTCATGACTTCATTACAGATGCGAGTTGTGATCAGTTTGATTGAAGAATTGTCCGTTTTTTTCAATCCAAGGTTTATAGAGGCCTGATGAGGTGAAAGAATCCTGTATTTTGGCTGAGAACATCTTTCTGGGAAAGGTCAGGATAAAACAAACAATATTTGTGTAACTGAAATATATTCTTTCTTTTCTGTCACATTAAATATAAACCCACCGATTTACATTGGGAGTCCCTGGGGGGTCTATAACCCCACACACCATAACTCTCAATAGTATAAAACTACTGTTCACATGAGTTTAGGACACAATCTTAGAAAAACTTTGTTGTTCTTGGTGAAATTATCATCAAAACCCGAAAACCAAAGTCCAGCTGGCTCTGCTACTGTTTGAGCAGACATCATGTTCTGTTGTGAGAGGAAGTCCACAAGTCTATTCGGGACTTTTCAAAATAATCCAAGGACAGAATGCATGACATCTGAAAATAAACTGTGACAAGCACCATGCCAGACGCTCTGCTGTGTGAAGACTCCATATCTATCAACCAGCAGAAAAAGCCACAACAGCTTGGAGTGGAAACAGTTGTCCTGTCTGAAATCTGGCCACATTCTTAGAAACTGATCCCTATTACACAGTTTTCCATGAGCAGGATTACACTGAAATCGATTACTGACATTTTAGACCACCACTTAAAATACAACTGGCACTATTTGATAGATGACCTAATAAAAACTATGTCTGTTCGATATGATCCAATCATTGGGCCGAATAGTTTTCATTTGACGGAGCAGCTCTTTTAGATATAATGTGGTAATACGATAAATTCCATGTGACTTTGAATACTCTCTATTTTCTGTTTTCTATCATCGTGACAAAGGAACTCTAATGAAACACTGATGTGTGATTAAACAGTTTTAACTTTTGTAGTGTTTTCTCTTGATTGCACATGCACATCACTGACTTGAAGTGGTTCATTTTCCGCTCACCCTCGTCCTCAGCTGAGTGTTACTCTACAGTTCGCCTCAGGACAGACAGATATTTTTGGAACATGGGGGGCCCTCAGACAAAAAGTTCCTTTGACACCAGATCACAGGACTCAGCAGTTTTAATCTAATGGAATCAACAGCACCTTAATTAGATAAGTACCTTATCCATGCTGGTAACACGGTCGCAGACAAAGCTTTACACCACTGGGGCCAGTTTACTTCCTCTTTGTCACTACTCACTCTCATAATAGACTCAAGTAAAGTAGAGGATAAACCAAGTCTTTTCCTGAGATCACCACAAATCTGGAGTCACAGAATCAACTGAGACTTCATTAGAGGAACTGCAGCTTTTAGTTTCTGCACCCGGTTTGTAGTGTGAGGGCATTTTCTCTTACTCTTATGGAAAATCACAGTGCATTGTGATGTGAAAACATGTTCAGTGATGGACCAAGTCACATATAAATATTTAGTTGTCAATCGCTCAGAATAAAACGAAAACCCATTTTTTCTATTCTCTCAACACTCCCACAAAGACAAATCCATTCCAGGAAAAGACACAGATTTCTGCACATGCAGTAGCCAGCAGCCCTGAGGCATATATTACTTTTAAGAAAGAATGCAAGCCTCCCTATTATATGATCGGAAAAAAAATCTGTTGCAAATAATGAGGCATATTTTTGATGATATGTATTGGGGGCAATATTAGAGTGGATGAATCAGGCCGGACGAAAGCTGATTGACAAGACCAGCCGCCCGGTTTGGCCATCTACTGCCATCTAGTGCAGCGACATGTGACTATCAGCTTAACACAGCCTGGCTCGCTGCTCCTCTCCTCAATGTAATAGCTGCAAGATGTTGACTTTGATTTCTAGTCTTTTAGATTACTGTTAGATTCCCCGCCTCGTATTTAACCGCAACATTGCTGTTCCTTCGATTCCCTGCCCAGGAGAATTGCTCTGGAGACACGAGCGCAAAGGGACAGTTGTATTTTGTAATAACTTGAAGAGGAAGAGAGGAGAGAGGGGAGGAAACTGGATGTCTCCTCTCCATCTCGAACTGAGTGCAGAAATATGCTTTGGTTTACTCGCACATGCAGAAACAAAACATGAACACTACAGAGGAGATGTAATTCCACAAGATAGAAGTAAGGTTGATTGTAAGAATATGCCGGGAGTATTAAAACAATCTTCTACTCTGTATGGAGATGATTCCATCAAAGAAATGGAAGCAGGAAATCTTAAAAGAATATTCTGAATATGTCCAGCTCATGTTTATGCACCAAAGACCAAAGCAAATTCCTTGTGTGATTAAAAACCTACTTTTAATTAAATAGAACTCGGTTTCTGATGATGATTTTATTAAACTTGAAATATTTAAGCAAATCTGTCTCACCAGATTTTGGGATTTAAAAGCCTTGGAATTTTGCTTTGCTATGAAATGATGTATACATTTTTTTTTTTTTGTTCTAAATTCAACTAATGGAGAGTAATGCACTCGACTGAATCGATTGCTTATCCTTGGAATCCTGGATATTTCATCTTGAAATGAAGGATGTGGAAATGGTTTTTTTAAGAATATAGTTTGTCCTATATTAATATTTCAAACTTCCTTTCACTCCATAAATATGTCTCAACAGAGATAGAATTTTACCTGTGAACTTCTAACAAAAAATTTAAGTCTGAAATTAGGTATTTGAAATGTTGTCCTCTATGAAGCATAATGTTTCCTGGATGTTTAATCTGAAAAGGGTTACATTGAAGTTTGCGACCTGAATCTGGCATGTTACATTTGTTTCCATTGAATATGTATTGGTTAAATATTAAGTATTTCATAATGTTTTAGATTTTTACCTCTAAATTCAACTACCTCATAATTCCGTACAAAAGTACAACATTTTCAAAAAATAAAAAAAATGTAATAGTGCTGGAAATTCAAAAGCTTTTCAATTTGGTGAGACAGATTTACTGCCATACTGAAACACTGTTGCAGAATCAAACACTATCTTCATCAATGTAAGGAGGATGCTACAGGCCTGTTGTATAACCAACAACACACACGTTAATGTGGGGCGGAGATTGGTGGGTTGGGATTTGTGTTCAGTGTTTGGGGCTAAAACAAGCACAGCTGAGGTCTTTCTAACCAGAGCTGATAACGGGTCCTGTCTGATGACGATAGCTCACTGTGACCTTAGTAAACTCCTACCAGCAGACCCGCCAATTAGGGAGGGGCAAACTCATCCATCACCGTTGCCTCGGGGACAGTATCCAGACGCGTGCTGTAGCCTGGCAACAGAGTCTAAACAAAAGGCCGGATGCTGCTCGAGGGTTGAGAAGATGAGTCGACCCAGCGGTGGCCTCGATGAAATACGGGTCAAGCAAAATGGAGGAGACCCGGGAGGTCATCACTGTGAACCGATCAATACTCAATCTGCAGCGGCGGCGGCAGCGGAGGGTCCGGAACCTGGTCCCGACTCAAAACTACTGTCTGCCCTAAAGAGAGACTCTCAGGCCAGGAGAGTGGACCTGACAGGGAGAGGTGGGTCTTTATTTACAGTGTGTGGGTGAGTCCCGTCCTCCGACCTGTCTTATGACGCTGCTGGATGTTTACTTCTGTGGACGCACCACCCGGACACAGTAGCAGAGGGAGGGAGGGTTTTTATAGCAACACTTTCAATGTATAACATATCGATCTTCAGTTTGTTAAGGCATTGTTTCAATGTTGTTATTTCTTTTGAGACAGGTGGACTTCCTCAGAAATAGGCTGGACGATATGGTCAAACATTTCATCAAGATGGAAAGTTAAAAAAAAAGTTGATGATAACATATCTCAACAGATTGTTATCATCTTTAAGTTTTAAGACTGTGGGAAGATTTTGATTTTAAATTCTTCTTTGTTGACAAACACTTGACAAAACTGTCCTAGATCAGGTATGTATTACACTTCCTCCCTGTGCTTGAACTATGCATAAGCATCAATAAATATTTTGGGTATATCGCCATTGTTGAAAATTAAATCCTTATATAATTATTGATATAATTGTATTGCCAAGTATGATTTTGCTTTCATGGTTCACACTTGCAAGAGCTATGAATTAATGTGGCTCCTTCAGGGAGAAATCACAAGTGGTAATGCATATTACACCTATCGTCATTTACTCTGAATTACTGATTCACTCTGGACATCTTGTTTGACATAAGACTCGTAATAAGTTAGGAGAATTCACAGTGACTGATTCAGAGTAGGTTCTTATTTAGCTGCGGCTCCAGAAATAGTTTATGGAAAACAGGGACAAAGTGTCGATGTGATTTCATCCACAGATTTCTGAAGGGACATTTTAAAACCTGGAGGTTGGGTTTTCCTCACATCAGCACATACAGTATGTTTCATGGATCAAAAATCGCAGCAGCTGGAGGGTTTATGTGGACCTGAGTGTTCTTGAAGTACAGACTAGTGCACTAAACTCTCAAATCACCGATTATAACACCATATTGCCTTCCTGATGGTAAATTAAAAAAAGCTAAGATAAAAAACTATGCCAGACCACAATGGTTTAACTTGAATCCGGATTGAAACTGAAATCTTCTCTCATTGTCACCTCTCTTTTTCTTGTCAGATTCACACTTTTCACGCTCAATACCTTGTTGGATTTGAATAATACCTGTGCACTCACTGTCTTTTACAGAGTATTACAGTGAGGAGGGGAAGACCTTTCAACTGCATCTCGTTGGGAAAATAAAACAACAGTTAAACGCTGATCCCTGCCTTTGTCCAGAGTATCCATCTTCTCTTGGGCTGACAGAATTCACCAGGCGTGCCAATGAGGTCGTTTTGGGGAAGAGCTCCCGGGCTATAATGGAGAGCCGGGTAATGACAGCTTTACATATATACAGTAACCAATTATAGCTTGGATTCATAATTAGTCTGTAAAGCAGTAAACAAGGCCCCTAGCCACACATACAATCAATCAGCCCCATTACATGGACTCACTAATCAATCATGAATTCACACTCAGCTTCATCTTCAGAGTAAATCAATACAAGATCGGCTCTGCAGTGTTTCATCATCATCATCATTGTATTAAAAACTGGACCTAATTCTTCATGTTAATTGGCTGTTGTTGCAGGTGTTGGGTGTCCAGACCCCTGGTTTTACTGCTGCTGTGCGCCTCGGGGCTGAACTCCTGAGGCACTGCTTCGATGCTGGTGCTGCTTGGTGTGGTCCGGTCTACCTCTCCTCCCCTTGCGATGGTCGAGTAAAACCCTACTTCCTGTAAACAGTATCTAAAGACACAACCCCCGGTTTATTGTCGTTAAGAAGCAGCACCCATTGATTTATCCTCATGGAACATCAATAAGCCATTGCAGCTGATTTCACATCAACGTATACCTGTTGTTAAACTTCAAGATTGTGTTATCAAAAATGATTAGAGCATAACTTCATAATGTATTTATGCCACAATAACATAAACCAGTGATCAGATAACACTGCATTTTACTGTATCCATAGCAACAGACATTTTTCTGAGATTTCAGAGTAAATAACAAAAGGATTTCATTCCAGACAGAGAAAAGGTAGCTCATACTTCACAAAGATCCTCGACAAACATTCATTGAAAGTATTTTACACCTCTCAGATAGAGTGTATTCACCAGATTTGTGAACAAAAAAAGATATGTGCAAGACACATTATAATGAAGAACTGCATGAAGGGAAGGCCTTTAGAATGTGATATATGCATCACTATAGATTCAAAAAGGCAGAACAAATGTCTAATCATGGTTTGTGCGTGCATTTTTGAAAGAGTTAAATAACTAATTAATTCAATACAAATGCATCTCAGACCAGAGGTTAAAAAGGAAGGATTTGAATTGCTACCTCCACCAAGGAGGTTATGTTTTCACCCCTGTTTGTTTGCAGGTGGGTTGGATTGTTGGTAAGCCTACAAAAAAGCAAGGTTCAGGGTTTAGACAGATTACCACAGAATTTGGTGCAAGGATGTGGTCTGGGTCAGGGAAGGACGTGTAACATTTGTGTGCGAATCCAGATCATGCGGTGGATCCAGTCACTTTTTTACTTTCTTTAAAGTTGAGCAAGGGCACTAATATTTCTGAGCCTAAATGGACTGTTTAGCCTTTGGGAGGTATGTGCACTTCTGAGAACCATCCTAGTTTAAAAAAGAATTGGAAAAAAAATGCACTCACAGTAGCCTCTTACTGTAATTACATGCTAAGGTATCTCAAGGAGTTTGTTCTGCTTTAGACATCTAATATTATATTTTGACTTGATCCTCCGTGCAGACTCATTGGCTGGCATCTTCCAGGCAGCGGGGATCCAGGATATCCGTCGGTATTATTACTGGGATGATGAGCTGCGGTGCATTTGTTTGGAGAAGCTTCTGCAGGATCTGGAGGGGGCTCCTGAGCAAAGTGTTGTTGTTCTGTCAGCGTCTGCCCATTACCCAACCGGAGCAGATCTCTCTCAGGATCAGTGGACTGTGATTACACAACTAATCATGGTATCGATACATTTACAGTCTCAAACAAAGGCTATAATGATTTTTATCAGACAAGTCGCTGTTTAACTGCAGCTTGGATCATCCTTTGTCGTCTTGGCACTGTTTTAACAGAGGCGTAGGCTCTTCCCTTTCCTCCTGCTGCCCGCTCAGGGGCTCTGCTATGGAGATTTTAAGCGGGATTCCAGTCCTGTACAGCTCTGTGCATCCCAAGGCATGGAGCTCCTTTGTGCTCAGTCCTTCTCTCACTGCTTTGGCCTTTACGGTAAGAGTAATACTTAAAATACATCTGATTGCAAGGATAAATGTGTTTGCTCTTGTGGCCGTAGGAACTCAAATTGGCAAAATTAGCCCATACTGCAAAATTAGTCTGTAATCTGTGACCTTAAATCACCACCAAGTACAATTCAAAATTGTTGATCAATCTTAGCCCATTTTCTATTATTTGCACAGTTAGATTCATCACTGCATAAAATAGACGAGTGCAGCATAATATATTCCTGTTTTTCCTACTGAATGTTCCACAGAAGGCACATGCTTATAACTCAGGTTTCCTGTTGCCTTCCAGTAATTACTCTCTTGAGAGAGAGAGCTCTGCATCTCCCTCCTATAACTCATCATTAGGCTGATCAGCTCTTTGCTTTTGCGTGTGTCTCAGTGACCCTCTATTCACTCACCCAGAACCGAGTTGCTTATTTCATTTTCTCAGCTAACTTATTTTCAGCAGAAATATAGTAATATAACCGGAAAAAAGTGTTTATTTGCACCAGGCTCCTCTTCTTGTTCTTAAACTTTCCCAGGTGAGGCTGTGGGTCACCTGCTGTGCGTGTTGAAGCAGAGCAGCCTCCTGATATCTCTGCAGTCTCAAGCTGTCAAGTTAGTCAGGTCACTGTGGGCCCGGCCGTCTGTGGGAGGAGCAGATGTCGTCGCCACTGTGCTCTGTAACCCCGCACATCTTGTTGAATGGTGAGTCATGCTCCACGCACATTAATTATCTGCTAACTGAAAACTGTGGCCTGGACGGAAGCATCACTGCCGTGTCAGTAGATGTACGAAATGACAGCTAGACTGCTTAAGCGATTCCTTCATGCACACAAAGTTAAACTGCCGGTGTCCTTAGCTTTTGATGCAATTATTGTCCCACAGGCAGGGAGAAGTTAAGCGCATGGTTGAGAGAAGTAAGCTGATCAGAGATATTTTGAGAGAGAAGCTGAGGCTTCTGGGAACTCCAGGCTGCTGGGACCACCTGACACAACAAGGTGGACTCTTCTGTTGTACAGGCTTGAATGGTGAGGAACCAAATGTTTCTGATAGATTCTGAATATTTGAAGGGCTGTTTTTCTAATAATCTATAGCAAGTGATTGACAGCATTACGGAACTCATGCCTGATATTCCTGATTATTTTCTCAGCTGCTTTCCTCATCGCCTCAGTAACCTCCTTTACAAATCAATAACTGGAACGTAGAGTGCATTTTTATATATTCACAGAATCAAAGCAGGATATTCTGGCATCGTTTTATTAGAATATCAAATGGCACTCTATAAACAGTTCCAAAATATTTTTGGCTTATTTTATGTCTGAAAATGACATGCTTTAACAGTAATCAGTGTACTGTAAATGAATATTAATGATCTAGGCATCCTACAGATGTTTTACAGTCTCTGATTTATCAACATTAGATAAAATTGCTAAACATATTTAGATTAGATTAGATGTCTGCCTTTTGTTTAAATAAGAACAGTGCTCTCCAATGAAGCAACAGAAATACTATCTTAACAACCTCTGAGTGTTCTCTGTACTTCTTCTGTTTTTTTGGTCTGCTTTAGATCAGCAGGTGGAATTTCTGACAAAGACGAGACATGTGAACCTCCTTCCCAGTGGCTGTCTGAATGTGAGCGCAATCAACGGCCGTAACCTGAAGTATATATCTGAGTCCATCCATCTGGCCATGGCCACTTCACCATGATCACATGGCTTTTGAAATCAGGATCTGAAATCTGTGTCACAGGGGCTTTCAAGCTTCCCTCAAATAATGAAATGCTCTGTTTCCTGTAATTAGTATTATAGCTGTGGCAATCACAAAGTAAATGTTATTACGATAGTTGTTGTTAAAAGGAGAATGATTGCCTAATGAACCTACGCTTACTTTTGATGATAGAATTCCAATCATTAGTAACTGTGAAATAGACCTGATCCTTCAACAAAATGTGCTGTGATTGTTTTTGGCAAATGTTCCTCCTCTGTTTTGGTGTTTAATTTTCATATGGCAAAATCTCTACAGTTACAGCTATCAGCTGGTTAGCTTAGCAGATTGGCAAAGGTGACAAAATGAAACTGCCGCCACTTGTATAATTCTATGAACATGTTTCTTCTGGTTGCTTTAATTCCTTAAAGATTTTTTTTTAAATAAACCAAAATCCCCCTAAAATCCTGTAATCGCCAATTTGCAATCTCTATTTCAGTTAGCGCAACTTAGGCAGCAGCTATACTCGTGTTCAACCCTGGTTGAGAGGTGTTCCAGACCATAGCCTGTATATAAAGATAGACACCATAGCAGCTCCTCAAAAGTGAAGCCAAATCATCTGGATTGCCCCCTGGTGGCTGGATGCAGTATTGGTCATAAACCCCACCTCCTGCATGTTAACATATATACATGGACCAAACTAAAAGGTCACAGCACATATCAAATTTTACGCAAAAATGGTTTCTGTCATTTTAGGAATAGTTTGTTAAAGTGCACATTTTTCTGATTTCCGTGTATTAAAAACTGGACTTTTAATGTCCAGACGTTTTAAGGTAAAACGTCTGGACACGGATTTGTGATTGGTGGAGTGCATGTAAAAGCAGGACCTTGATACTTCAGCTTCTGAATCTGGCTACAAATGATCTCAAAATCTGTTTGGACTAGTGGCAGAAACTTGGACTATGGGCCGAAAAGGTCTCTGGTTCGTCTCTGGTTCGACTCCACGGAGAAACAACAAAGAGACGAACCTGGATTTATATGTCCAAAAATCCAAGAGGATTCTCCCTACCCTGTCTAGTGCCCCTGAGCAAGGCACCTTACTCCCCAAACATCTGCTCCCTGTGCGCCGTACATGGCTGCTCACTGCTCTGTGTGTCCTTCACCAGATGGGTTAAAAGCAGAGGTTAAATTTCCCTACCTGCATGAGTGTGCCTTTGCATGTCTGTGCATGTGTTGGGGAAAAATAAATTTATCTTAATTTTGGACTCATTTTTGTACAATGGGAGGAAGTGAAGATGCGTCATCCATCTACAATGTATGGCTCATACCCATTGACTTGTGCAGACAGACTAGAAAGGCCACATTTTCAAACCCCTAAACCAGGACCCCTGGATGTACATATCCATCCAAGGTATTATCATCAGGTCTTGAGACAATTATTTGAGTACTCAGCACAACGATATGAACGTCTCAACACCAACGACAGTAGGACTCCCACCATACCCCACTGTATTCAGTCTTACAGATTACATTAATGCTAAGCTAAGAGCCCCCTGGCTGTCGCATACTGTATTTAACAAAGAGTGGTATCAAACGTATCATTAAACTCTCAGCAACACAGTCTATTCCTATAAAATTGTTCCTTCATGTATATATTGAGCTTGTTAATGTGATTAATGCTACAGATGTGTCATTTTAAAGTAATTCTATGTTAAACTGACTCTATATTATGTTTCTCTGGCATGGAATTTGTGAATTTAGAGACGTTATTATATTTTCTGTGGATATAATCTTGATATTGTTAGAAACAACAGCCTCTGCAAACACCAGCACTATCTAATATAATGTGAATCAAGAGCTTATCAGAGGCCCGAGGGTAACCTTTAGAGGGATAAGCCTCAGACAAGCAGCTGTATATTGGTTGCTGCATTCAAAGCAAAAAAGATGCTTCATGCATTCCTTTCAAGGTTACAGTGAACAGCAGGCAGAGAAATCTCAAACCTTTTGAAAACATGTGCAGTTTATAGTTCAGCTGGATAAACAACATTGACTAAAACCCTGTCACTGCTTCTCCCAAGTGAGACTGATGCACTCTGGTGCAAACATTTGAGATGTTTCTATCCATAAGCTTAAGTCATTTCTTATAAGGTTGGATTATTGTTTGATACCACAGCTCAATAATGTGACCAAAGTATTTTTAATATAAGATATAATTTCTTGCCCACTTCTCAGAGTATTATTTGATCTGTAAAGAATTCTGATTCATAATAAATTATATGGAGCTTTTATTGTCACATATAAAATAAACATTTTCAAAGGATATGAATGTATTAAGAGAAAATGATTGTCTGAAATCTCAGAGAAATACTCATCTGTATCAGCACATCTGACAGTAAGGTATCCTGTTATTTTCTTGTTTTTCTTATAGATTTTTAAACACATGCTCTTTATCTAACTATATATCCATGGAGCCTTCATTTGATTTGTGAGTATGTCACCATTATCGCTGCATGTTGTTTAGTTCTGAGAAGCAGGTTGCGACATGGAGCCAGTGTGTTCACTCTTTTCATTTTGGTGAACAATGAGGAAAATCAGCATCCACCTCCACAGTCTCATCACATACAGCATACTGAGCCATTAGATGTTGTCTAGAGTCCTTTGATTTTCGTCTGGGCATGCTTACCTGTACACAGTGTCGGCAGATTTTTGCTTGAATCACAGACCACATGTTTTGGGATAAATTGTGGACATGATTCGTAATATTCCCCCTGCATACAAGAACAAATAAGCTGAATTTACACAGACTGCAAAATAAGGATGTTAGAGAAAAAGGTTGGTTACCTCTCAGCTAATCAAAGCCATTCTCAGAAATCATTCAGATTCATAACAAAAACACTGATTAAATATTGTGTGTCATGCCAATGTATTTGGCCCATCCCTTCTTATGATTACAAGACACCTTAATTTACCTACGAAAATTGTCCAGTATTAGATATATACAATTTGGGGGGAAAGGATAAAGAGAACAGACACACAAAAAAGAATATATATATATAAATCTATAGAAACCCCAAAATGAAAAAAAATATTTTTTTGCTGCGTGATCACAAACTTAATATAAGTTTGTGATCACACAGCTTCTATTTTTTATTACTCATTGTATTACTCATACAACCACACTGTGAACTTTAGACTTAGTAAAAGCTAGGTCAGGCCGGATAAATCCCTGGCCTTAAAATTATTATGGGGGTACCTGCAACACAGAGGATCAATCAGCGCAGGTGAGAGCTGTTAGCTGATGGGTCCTCACACTGAAAAGCGAGTCACTTTGTGTTTGTGTTTAGTTTGTGTGTTCACGTGTGTGGTGTATAATAAATCATGTTAAAAAGCAAGCATTCCGTTTCTAGGTTTGTATGGGAGAGCCCCGTGGCAAGCACCACTGCCACACTGACATTTGAAAGTGAAGCTATCGGAGTAACATCATCCACCTATTATCTCCTGAAGAAGGAAGAGATGCCTGCTCTGAAAGAGGAGAAGAAGCCAGGCTTTTTGCACAGGCGTCCTCTCAAAATGGAGATTATTGATATCTCAAGTTCTGGATCTCTTCCAAGAAGGGAAGACATTAGCATCTCTGGAGAAGGCCACTTCTTACACAACTCCTTGAAAATGTCCATGTCAAGGATTCTTTTAGGGATAAAAGGTGAGTCAATGTCTTTGACCTCGGCCCATATTCTCTCCAGCAGATGACACCTTGTGTCATCATCAGTACAGCTCACCTTTGCCTTTTTTTTTAGATTTGTGTGACGAGCTTGTCCGAGAGAACACTGACATACATTTTAAATCTGACCTCTGCCTGGATCTTTTCAATCTTCTCCCTGGCCCCCCTGTCTGATGATGCTGAGTTCTCATGTTCTTTGCTGACTTCTGATGATGAAGACTGCTTCGATCTTTTCTTCCCACTGCTGCTGACCACTGCTGGTGTTGACTGCTTCAGCCTTTCATTCCCTCCGCTGCTGACTTCTGATGATGAAGACTGCTTCGATCTTTTACTCCCACTGCTGCTGACCACTGCTGGTGTTGACTGCTTCAGTCTTTCATTCCCTGCGCTGCTGACCTCTGATGGTGTTGACTGCTTCAGTCTTTCATTCCCTCCGCTGCTGACCTCTGATTATGTTGACTGCTTAGATCGTTTCTTCCCTCTGCTGCTGACCTCTGATGGTGTTGACTGCTTAGATATTTTCTTCCCTCTGCTGGTGACCACTGCTGGTGTTGACTGCTTCAGTCTTTCAGTCCCTATGCTGGTGAACTCTGATGATGGTGACGACTGCTCTGATCTTTTCTCCTCAAGGCTGTTGACCTTTAATGATGATGATTGCGATGAGTCGATGGTCATTAAAGCGATTGACACTCTGTTTGTGTGCCGCTTAACTTGGTTGTTCAGCCACCAGCTTATAAAGGACAGAAAACAAAACACCCTGGTCTGAATGTCTGCATATATGCCCCTGTGTGAAGTAGGAACACAAACCTTTTTCACTAGACCTGAACCCATGTCTGAATTCTTGCCAGGTGCAATGTGCGAATAGATGAGATCTGAAAGCTGTTTTGTGAATGCAATAACCTTTTCAGATGGAGGCTTTTCCAGTGTTTTGAATGCAGAACTTTCATTTCCACCTCCTGGCTTCTCCTTCTCCCGAAGCACAGCATCAATACTAGCAATCAATGAATGTACCGCTTTCACTTTGGGATCTTTTTTTTGCTACCTGTGACAGTATTTGGAGCGTCCCTGCTGCGGCAAAAGTCTTTATAAAAAGGCGACTGATCTTTTTCATTCCTTTACCGTTTGAGAAGTTTGGCTCTGGAGATTCCTTTCCATTTGTGCTTTCCTCACTGATTGACTCAATTATTTCATCTAAAGCCATATAAATCTCTGGAGAAATTGATGAATTGAGAGAGAGGCTGTCATTGAACTCATTAAAGAAGTCTGTGATGTCAGTCAAACTATCGTTGATTGTTTCCTGGACAAGCCTCTTCACACTGTCCATACTGCGGAGGATCTACCTGACTCAGAGCTTACTCGTGAAGAATAGGAGCTTGAAGAAGTCCTAGACAACAGAATGGGATCATATGAACGGTCCTGTTCCTCTGAGGAGATGGCCCGACTGTGCTTGTGCGATTGACACTTGACCAATTGTTTGATTCGTCCGTCTGTCTTTAACGACTCGCAGGCATAACAGATCATCTTCTGGACTTAAGCGGGGTAAATGAGGCGGTTTGGTATAGGCTTCTCAGAGCTCACACAGATGGAGCTTGCAGACAAGGTGGAGTTGACCGTCTCCGTCACCTCCCCTACAACCAAGTCTGTGAGCTTATCCAAACTCTTAGATGTTGTTTTGCTGCCTGGTGAAAGACTGTTGTTGAGTGTCGCCCAGAATGGACCGAACTTTGTCCTCAGACACAGGTGCAAGGGGACATCGCTTTGCAATGGCATTTGAAGCAGACGTCATTAAGTTCAGCAGAAGTTCTGCCAACATAAATGTTGTCGCTTCATCCGGTTTGCATGTCTTCAACAGCTCCCACTGCTCTGCAGTGAGATTTGTAAAAACGTTTTCAAAGTACGGGCGGATAGTCTCTGCATTTATGTCCATTTGTTTAGCTTTATCTTCTTTGTTCTACCAATTGGCTGGTTGTTGCAGACTGATTCTTCAATGAAGCAAAGTGGGTACTAGGAATTGAGGCAAAGGGGGTTAAAGGAATTGAGGCAAAGGGGGTTAAGGTTTTGTAGCAAAGGGGGTTAAAAGAATTGAGGCAAAGGGGGTTAAAGGAATTGAGGAAAAGGGGGTTAGAGGAATTGAAGCAAAGGGGGTTAAAAGATCTGAAGCAAAGGGGGTTAAAGGAATATAATCGGACTAATAGATCAATTGAAACTCTGATGTGACAATAAGCCACATCCCTCAACTTTGACTGTAACACAAATTAACTCATTGAACTATTATATCCATTAGTCTAGTATTAGGCTTTTGTTTCAAAGACAATACGTGTGCTTGCGCTTTCCTCTTGGATTGACCTTGTATTGCAGTAGGAGGAACGTCGCACCAACTCAGTAGATGGCGGTAATCAGTTACCTGATCCTTAACACAGATTTGTAAATGTCTAAATACATTTCTTTTTCCTTTTTTTCTTTTTTTAAACAAGCATGACAGAAACGTCTGAGGTCCGGCAAATAATGGTTGAATCTTGCCAGACAACTAAAACAAAAAATGTCACTGCCAATGGAGGAGTGGAGCTGTTTTTTGACCCAATGCCACGGTCACACTGTGTGACAAAAAAATCGATTTTTAAGTTAGTTGTATCTCCATATTTTTGTGATGGCACTCATCTCAATTTGAAGTCGATCTGATGTTAGCCCTGCTACATGTACCTCAAAGTTAAAATGTGGAATATGGCCAAAATGGCCACTAAATGAAAAATAGGAAAATAACAAGGTCAAAGTCCATAAACACAATGAGTCCAATAACAAAATCAACACATCAGAAAGGTCTCCATGGTCGAACACAAATAAGTCTTCCAAATGTTCAACACAGGGTAAGAATCAGGACCACAATGAAAGCTGTATTCATTATTGGCTCAATGATTGATAATGACTTTGGTCCAGAGTAAATGTCTCAAAACAACTGAAAATTAGGAAAACATTTTATTCTAACCAATACTATTTTTTCTTATTTTAAACAACATACAGCTTAAGATGTTGTGCTTGATGTCACTGAGCAATTGCTACCATGCCAACACGCTAATTTTAGATGGTAATGCTAAACGTGGTACATGCTAAGCAGCATATTTATATAAGCTCCTGACATCGCTTATTAACTCCTGTCAGAGTTAGCGGCTCTATTGCATCACAGAGCTATTCTGATCTGCTAATCCTCTCTTCATCACTACTCCTTCAAGTAGCTACATCGTTTATAACCTGGACTGCGAATGTGTAATCACATGATTGTCAAGTATAAATAATTGATCGTTAACTTGTCACAGCAAGGTGCCAATGAAGGAAGTAGATTTAGCACCTGGGGTACAACAGAGAGGACGCAGATCAGCCTCTCACTACGACAGCAGTATAGGCTTTCAGGTGTTTATCCGTTGTCTCCAAGAACACTGCGCTATCTGATTGTGATCACTGATTAAAGCCATAACTCATACTAAGTGAAGATATGCCATCAGCAACAAGAAAATTCTAATTCTATGACAGCATCATTCTTTTCAAGTGGAGTAGGAATAACACAGGAACTTCCAGTTCATGAAATACTTTCAGTGAAATTAGCTTGTTTTCAAAACCTGTTAAATGTTATTGCTTCTTAGTTATGCGTTTGAGGGCACTAACGGATGTTTATGACGCAAGGTGAACTGAAAGGTTTTTACTGTGTGGCTCTAAAACACTTTATTCAGGTGTGTCAATCAGTTCTGTGAAAAGGAGGTTATGTTTTACCAAACATATTTACACCAACATTTAGTGGAAGGATAGAACATGGGCAATTAAATAATCCATACAATTTTGGGGTGGATCTAGGATTTTTCTCACTGTAATTTAACATTGCAAGATATGGCAATCTTTTCACTAGTTTCTATACACTGAAAATAAATCATGGATCTTGATGACCGAAATCAGGCATATTTAGGGCACTATGTTTGGTCTTTAGTTTAGATGATATGTCTTACACTGCATTCACCAGTTTTCCTCAGGAGATGAATCTCAATGATTCTTCACCTCTGACTTTTCCCTGATATCTTGAACTAGCACTTTGGTCTGAGTAAAGCATCTTCTCATCTATAGATGGCCATGAATTCACATTTTATAAAGGGCTTTTGGAACTAACACAAGTCAGAGTCTCATAGGAATGTCTTTAGTTTAGGTGAGGGGTCACAAGATTTTGTAGTGTATGTCTGTGCCAAATTTCATCAATTCATCATTCCATCAAACTTGATTTGTATACAACCTTGCAGGTTAATGCAGACTTCACAATTGAAAGATGAGCTAAGAATAATACTCAATTTATACAAATGCTGATAATGAAATATCATAGAATAGAATTTAAAATCTAAAATAAAAATACTGAATGATGAAAAGTAAAGGGGATAAAAAATATATACTAATATTGTCAATATAAACATATTTAATTAGAAGGGAGGCTAATGTAGTAGGTTTTAAGCTTTAGTTTATAAATAAACACTTCTGGCTTCTCTCACAAAGCAGTCACTCATAACAGGATCACAAGGAACATTGATCTTCAAGGACCTGTAATTAATCTTGAAATCTGTTAAATCAAAAGCATGTTAGATAAAACCAAACAGATACAGGAAGAGATGTGTCTTATAAGGTTCAGGGACCATGACAGTTGTAACAGTGATTGCAATGTGAAGCTGTATAGAGACATGACTAATACACCATGGTGACTCATTGTGCCATCGTCCTCTGTATAACTCAGGGTCTTTGGTTTTGTTTTCACATCACTCCGTGCTTGACCTTCGAGGCAAGTGGCGCAAAACACTTGAAACATCATCTGATGACACCTCAGAACAAACGTCTACTGGGGAACAATGCAATGCTTTACTGTGAAGAGTTGTTAAGCCGAGAAGTTGTTCTGTCAAGTGTCAGAGTTTGATTTCGTGAAGTTATACCTTGTTGAGTTAGTTAGTTGTCGGACACAGTAGTTTTCTCTGGCCCGCTCCCTAATACAACAGGTGACATGTTTAGCCGCATGTTGTCTTTTAACCGCTGGCTGTCGAGGTGGTGTCCTGTAAACGGCGTGGGCTTTATAGATAATTGGTTAACTTTTTTGAGAAAACCTGGTCTTGTTAGGAGAGACGGCGTTCATCCCACTTGGGTGGGAGCAGCTCTCTTATCTAGGAATATAACAAAAATTTTATACAAATTAAAACAACCTCTGAAACAATACAGGAAACCCAGACTTTTAAATGTGGTCTTTTAAACATCAGATCACTGGAAAAAAAGGCTCTTTTAGTTAATGAAATAGTCTCTGATTACAACATAGATTTATTGTCCCTCACTGAGACGTGGCTGCATCCTGATGAATATGTCAGTATAAATGAATCTATTACCCCCAGTCATATCAATTCACAGGTTCCTAGAGAAATTGGGCGAGGAGGTGGAGTTGCTGCTATTTTTAACTCCAGTCTATCAATTAATCCTTAACCTAAACTCAGCTACAAATCATTTGAATGTCTGGTTCTTAGTCTTCCACGCCAATCCAGGAACCACCAACAGCCAATCATATTTGCCGTAGTTTACCGTGCTCCCAGGGCTTATACTGAATTTTTAAAGGAATTCCCTGAGTTTTTATCAAACTTAGTCCTAAAGACCGATAAAATTCTTATTGTTGGTGACTTTAATATTCATGTTGATAATAATAAAGATTGCATTAGCGTAGCATTTATTTCAATACTAGACTCTATTGGTTTCAGTCAGTGTGTGCACAAACCTACTCATTGTGGTAACCACACACTTGACCTTGTATTATCGTACGGTGTCGGAATTGAAAATTTAACAGTACTTCCGCGCAATCCAGTTCTATCAGACCATAATTTAATAACCTTTGATTTTTCAATAACTGAATATATGCCACTAATAAAAAATTAATTTTCTAGATGTCTGCCTGATAGTGCTGTAGCTAAATTTAAGGAAATAATCCCAATTACATTTAAACCCGTATTAGCAGTAGATATTAACAACAAATTCTTTAAAGCCCTGAGCTCCATTGAGATCAACCACCTCGTCGATAGCTCTGCAGACTCATTACGATTAACATTAGACTCAATAGCGCCTCTAAAAAAGAAAAATGTCAAACATAGTAAATTAGCTCCATGGTATAATTCCCAGACAAATGAGTTAAACAATTATCAAGAAAACTAGAAAGGAAGTGGCGCTCCAGCAACAATGTTGAAAATCTAATAGACTGGAAGAATAGTGTTAAAGAATATAAAAAGGCTCTCCACAAAGCAAGAGCCGCCTACTATTCAAAACTAATAGAAGATAATAAAAACAACCCCAGGTTTCTCTTCAGCACTGTAGCCGGGCTGACAGAGAGTCACACCTCCACCAAACCCAGTATTCCTCGATCCCTAAATAGCAATATCTTTATGACCTTTTATAATGATAAAATTCAAACTATTAGAAATAAAATCAACCATCTCCTGCCCTCAATTGGCACTAATACCCTCCCAACAACAGAGATCTCAGAAACGGCTGAGAATCCTACCCATTTCTTAGACAGCTTCTCTCTGATCACCAGTGATCAGTTTACCAAATTAATCTCAGGTTCTAAACCAACAACCTGTATCTTAGATCCCATTCCTATCAAATTACTTAAAGAAATTCTGCCCCATATTGATAGTTCGTTACTTAACATTATCAATCTGTCATTATCATCAGGTTATGTACCACAGTCTTTTAAAATAGCTGTCATCAAACCCCTACTCAAAAAACCCACCCTAGACCCAGAGGTTTTAGCCAATTACAGGCCAATATCTAATCTCCCCTTCATTTCTAAAATCTTAGAAAAAGTTGTTGCCAATCAGCTGTGTGAGTTTCTCCAGGAAAATAATATATATGAAGACTTTCAATCGGGGTTTAGAGCCAATCACAGTACAGAGACAGCCTTGGCAAAAGTCACTAATGACCTTTTAATAGCCTCAGATCAGGGACTTAAGTCTCTCCTCGTTCTGTTAGATCTCAGTGCAGCATTCGACACAATTGACCATAAAATTTTATTACAAAGACTCAAACAGTTAATTAACAATAATGGAACCGCCCTGGTTTAAATCGTATTTTTCTGATCGCTCCCAATTTGTGCAAATTAATGATGAGTCATCTGTGCGCACCAAAGTTAACCATGGTGTTCCACAGGGCTCTGTGCTCGGCCCAATTTTATTCTCATTATATATGCTTCCACTAGGAAACATTATCAGGACACACATCAGGTAAATTTCCACTGCTATGCGGATGACACCCAGTTATATTTGTCAATAAAACCTGAACAAAGTTATCAATTAACTAAACTTCGAGCATGTCTCATGGACATAAAAACCTGGATGACCCGCAATTTTCTCTTATTAAACTCAGACAAAACAGAGGTTATAATACTTGGCCCCAAACACCTTAGAGACGCATTATCTAATGCTATAGCTGCGCTAGACGACATTGCCGTTGCTTCCAATGAAACAGTCAGGAACTTGGGAGTGATCTTCGATCCTGATTTATCCTTTAATAGTCACTTAAAACAAATTTCTAGGACCGCTTTTTTCCACTTGCGTAATATTTCAAAAACTAGACATGTCCTTTCACAAAAAGATGCAGAAAAACTAGTCCACGCCTTTGTTACATCGAGACTGGACTATTGTAATTCATTATTATCAGGCTCCAGCAGTAAGTCGTTAAAGACTCTACAGCTTGTCCAAAATGCCGCAGCACCTGTCCTGACGAGAACAAAGAGAAGAGAGCACATTTCTCCAATATTAGCATCGCTACACTGGCTTCCAGTTAAATCTAGAATAGAATTTAAAATTCTCCTCCTCACCTTCAAGGCCCTTAATAATATAGCGCCTTTTTACCTTAAAGAGCTGTTAGTAACTTATAAACCCGGTAGAGCACTCCGCTCCCAGAATTCAAGCCTACTTGTCGTCCCTAAATTCTCTAAAAGTAGAGTAGGAGCCAGAGCTTTTAGCCATCAAGCCCCTCGGCTGTGGAATCATCTACCACTTTCAGTTCGGGAGGCTCAAAACCTTCCTTTTTGATAAAGCTTATAGTTAGAGCTAATTAGTGCGCCAGAACGTTACTTGTTCTATTTTATGACACATGACACACAGAGCTTCTCTTTCCAGCTTCTCCTTCCTCTTCTCCATCCCTATCCCCCTTCCCCGGAATCCCTTTGCTTTATCACCCGCAGATCCAGGGCCTCTGTGGCCGCACCATGGATTGCGGTTTGTGGATCGCGCACCGGGGGTCGCGGAGTTGGATCCATTGTAGCGGATTCTGAATCATGTGGGCTGATCATGGTGCTGGTGGCGGACCCTGTGTCGCGTTGGCATTTGGCACGGGCGGTGGACCAGGACCGCGGTGCTGGCTTGTGATGGGTCCTGGTGGGCGGCGGTGGACGGTGACTGAGGACTGGAGTGGCGTCTGGTCTGGATGGTGGATCGTGGGCCTGATGGTTGCTGACCATGGACTGTGCTTGCAGCGGGACTGCTTGGCATGTCATGTTGGGGTTGTCCTTCGGGAATGTCTACCCTCATCAAATGCTGCTAGAGACTTTGATTATTGATGATGTTCTCCTGCACGTGGCATCTATTGCACTTCTGTCCGTCCTGGGAGAGGGATCCCTCACATGTGGCTCTCTCTGAGGTTTCTACATATTTTTACCCTGTTAAACGGGTTTTTAGTAGTTTTTCCTTACTCTTGCTGAGGGTTAAGGACAGAGGATGTCACACCCTGTTAAAGCCCTATGAGATGAATTGTAATTTGTGAATATGGGCTATACAAATAAAATTTGATTTGATTTGATTTGATTTGATTTGATGATTTATTTTAACCCATGACTTGACAATGGATTGGATGTCAACCTGGAAAGACGAGACCTATAAACAGTCAAGACTTATACATGACACTTAACAATAAGTCCATTTGCTACAGTATTAACAAAGATGATGCACAATGACTAGGCTATGTAGTGTCCCGCCCCCTTCATGTTTAACCCAGACACGACCTCTCGCCTGAATGTAACAGAAATGTTTATGTTCTTTTGAACATGTCAGATTTGGACAATCTCCTGCAGCGTTCAACATTTGTAAAAGCAAACCCGGTTTTCCGGATATTTTCCTGAATTCATGTCTGAAAAAAGCTCATGACAGAAAATGTGGATGAAGCTGTATACAGCCAGTCTTAGTTATTTCCAATTAGCTTTGATATCCCATAGAAAAAAATGAATGTTGCTCATTATCCCATAAAGAGAACAATATGATCAAATATTGCATCTGCTGCATAAACTGTAAACTCAATGTAAGTGAATGCTTGTGGAAAAAACACAGTTCCCGTCTGCTTGTTGTCTGCTGGAGAAAATAAACCTATAATAGTCAGACAGGATGACTGCAGCTTCACAGTATAAATAGTCAGAGGTCTTGTTCAATGATAGCTTGAATGAAAACGTAATAATATTTCCCTTCACCAAGTCCGAGTCATGTCCACTGCAAACATCCACATCCAGAAAATATTCTGCTGCAGTGAAGCTCGCCATTCAACAGTATCAGAAGAGGTCTCGCTGCAGATTCCCCAAAGAGCATTATTGTAGCTGTAGAGGGTTATTTTTTTCTGCCAATAATACTGACACAGAGGTTCGTCCTTTCTGTTGGTTGCTTGTCATTTTTTTTAATTGCTATAAATGTTCAAATCACTTAATGTACAAGCACCTGAATACTTGTTAGAAATGCTTTTAATATAGCCCCTCTATATCACTAAGGTTACCTGACACTGGCATTTGAGTTTATAACAGAGTGATGGCAAAGAATGAGGGGGAGGTTGCATTTGAGTCCTCGACTGTGGAACAGCCTGCGGCCAGTGGAGTTGAGTTTAGCATTCGCTTTATCCAATTTTTTGACCTATTTTATTTCACTGATTTGATTTGCTATATTGTTCTTGCATATTATACTTGTATTGTATTTCGACTATTTAGCATCTTTGCACAACAGGCGCTATTGTCAGGGTTTAATGTTTGTAGGACCTGGATGCCGATGACATACTTAACAGCAAATACAAAATGTTTAAACAGACAAACAGTAACTGGAAGACCCAATTCGCAAAAAAAAGTCACTAATGCAAAATAAAAAAGTAAAGTGACGATGGTGAGAGACACAGAAACACTAGGAAACGTGAGGAGACTACCTGACAAAGGGAATGTGGGAAGCAGGGACGGTTGAAAGTCAAACAAATAAGGTGCTGACAATCGGGTGGGTAAACAGAACAAAGACAGGTAGTATAGCAGGAGAGACACAAAGAGGGGAATTTCAAAATAAAACAAGAACAAAGAACTCAGAATGCAAACAAATATATAACGCAGAATTCAAAATCCAGAAAACTTCAATGGCTTATGTGCAATCCATTCGACTGCATATATTATCACATTGTATAAATTCTGTTTGTACTCTGTATCTACTAGTTTTCTATTCATTTTATATATTTTAGTTGTTAGTTTAAAATATGAATACATTTTGATGGTTTTTTACATTTCCCTGCAATTATAAGTATTGCTTATTTATGTTCTATTAGTTACTCCCTCTATTTTTTGACTACTGCTGTAACATCGTAAATTTCCCCATAGTGGGACGAATACAAGATTATCTTCTCTTATCTTAACTAAAGCACATATTTCTAAATTATTGTATTTCCAGTGTGTTGAACGTTCCAGTGGCCTCTGGTTCATTTCTGCCGTAACACCTTGTGCCGGCCGTATGCTGTAGTGAGAAGAGCGAGGAGAGTTAACCTCCTCAATTACATACAGCTAAACTCCTTAAGTATTAAATGAACACTCAGAAGCCTCAGGCACAATGTGCATTAAACCTCCCCTGGGTACGTCACACCAGGATCTCCTTTACCCTGCCTTCTCGTTGGGCTTCAAAGCAGGCTATTGATTCAGAGCAGCTCCACTAATTGAAGCATACAGAGCAGTGATTGTTTGCCCTCTGCTGTCTGGCTTGTTATGAGAGAGACTGGATGTCCTGATAATCAGTTTAGCACAAATCAAACACCCTGCCCACAGAGCTCCATCTGTGTTCGTCCTCTCATTCAGACACCACATCACGTCACCTCCTTATCAGTCTGCCCCCTTGGTCCCTTTACAAATATTTGTGACCAGTGGAGGATTAAAGTTCGAACATTAAAGACAATGTGTCACGGATCTCTGCTGCTGCATTAATCCAGGCAGGAGAGGAGGATACAGAAAAAGGTGCCGGTCACAATAACACATCACTGTTATATATATAGCTTAGGATAATGAAGGTTTCAGGGGTGTGTGGTTCCCTTGTATATAGTTTTGATCATATGTAGTATTTCTATTTGATTGTATACGGTATTTCTATTTTTATGTTGTCATTCTAGATTCTGTTTCTGTATCTTATTTCGAACAAAATGGTTCCACTTGCACTGCCGTGTCAATCTTTAATTGATGGATCAATAAAGGTATCTTATACCATCGTGTTGCATCGCATTGTATTTTATGTCATCATATCATACATACAATAACAAACATAGCCATATTGTATCTAACCTTATCTCATTTTATTTTTTTCTTATCGGTGAAGAACACTGAGCCAAATTCGAGGGTAAAAAAGCAAATGTGAAAATGTAGAGCAATTTCTCTTAAACCTATAGAGAAAGCTTTCCCTTGTGTACTATAGGAGTTTTTTACTCGTAGATTTTCATGAATAATGTGCAGACTGAACCCCCAGAGACGCCCGCATCAGTCAATCACATAGGAGCTGCCTGTCAGTCAAGTTTTAATAAAGACCCGCAGATTTGAAGCAGAGCCGTGCTCGTCACCCGGAGGAGTGCACATGTTGATCCCCTGTCAACATAACACTCGAACGCATCATGTCGGCTGTCAGTAATTACACCGGCACATGATCCACAGTGCGGAGGTTCAGAGTGAGGACTCACGGCTCTGTAGCGCTGCTCCGCTGTCAGTCCGTGTGAGAGGCGCGCATCTCTCCAGAGGCGCACAGAGACTCCGCTGGATCTCATCTCTCCTCCACTCGTACTCGCTCTGTGGCTGGAAACTGAGCAAAGCAACGCGCGGCAGGTGAGAGGCATTTACTCCCATGCGATATTGGAAATTGATTCAAGAATGACTTAAAGTCAGTGGAGCAATTGTTTGACTTAAGATGAAGGTGGGTGGACCCTTGCGCAAACACGCATTCGTTCTCTCTCATTGATAATTACTTATAACGTTTTTCACTGAGACCATTTTTTTTTTTTATTCTTGAATTTAAAAGATTTGCATTTCCTCATGTATGTTCTATAGAGGCTGTAGAGTTTCCTTCTAACTGCATGGGATCTGAGGTTGTAAATCTCAATTGGAGAGACAGTAAATATTTATAAAACTGTACACTGATGTCTATAAAATATCACAATATTACTGTCACCATTTTAATATACTTTAATCTCCTTTGCAGAAGGGATACAGAGGTGTTTAAAACAATAGATATAAAAACATCTGACTCTACTTAGCATTATATTCAGTAGCCCTTTATAGATACTGCCACCTCAGTCCACAGTACAACCTGCTGCTGATAACCCTGTGCAGACAGTGTTATAACTGAGGGGAATTTCAGTGATGACATTAAGACACAAACAATGTTTTAACATATCATCCACACTTTTCACAGACATTTATTTTATCTGTGATAACATTTTCTTGTTTTGAGTAGTATTTAATGTAAGATCTGGACAGGCCATTCAAAATAGAAATTTGTGCCTAAGGTGTCACTGGTGACTGGTTTTCCCTGTTTGCACCTTTTGCACCTTTTTATGCATGTATTTTAAATGTCACGTTTACAGGCGCTTCACATCTATAATATCCAGTGTAACTGAAAGGCAGCCATGCAGCTCCTATATAGGCTACTTCATGGCAGTACAATGCAGCAATCAACCTCACCCATTAAAGACATTGTGATTCTGTAACAGAAGATAGTTACTATTATTCAGTGCATTTCTCTTTGAAGCTTCACGCGAACAGGTGAATTATAAATGTAGAGAAGTAGAGCCTCGTTAAACTGAGCAGTTTATCTGCTGTTGCACATGGTTGGGAAATTATAAAAGGGAACATTTCTATTAAATTGATTTTAACAGTTTGCATGACGTGCTCATGTCTTTGATCATATAAGCACGTCCCTTGCTTCAACGACCTCAAGTGAGCGAAGCAAATATTCCAGCAGAAAAGAAAAAATTGGAAAATTATGCAAACACATGCACCAATTCTCCATCATGGCAAACTACTTAAAATGATTTTCTCATTGGAAAAATCTTTAGAGGTACGTGTTTGTTAGTGTTTTTACTTGAATTTGAAGGATTTAGATTTGCTCAGCATGTCTTTGATATGTTCCAACACACACTGTTCACGATCGCCTTTGTTCCAAGGTTGTTTAGGAAGAGACAAGGTGAATATATCCAGCTGCTGTGTGATGTTTGTTGGATTACATTTTCAACACAACATCACATGCACTGTATTGTTGTCATGATTTCACACCTCCAGGTCGACATCAGGCTTCTGGGATGGAGGGCATAGGCAGCGGCTGGGCAGCTGAGCTCACCCCCCCATGCGTGATGCTGCATGATGTGAATGGGAGCGACAGCGGTCAGGTCTTTGAGGTGGCGCTGCACAACAGCTCCTCCAAGCGCAGCCCCCAGTTTGTGGGCGTGGAGCTGCTGCAGTCATTCAAGCCGCTCATCATCCCCTGCTACACCCTGGTGGCCCTGGTGGGGGTGTTCGGCAACTACCTGCTCCTCTACGTCATCTGCTGCACCCGCAAGATGCACAACGTCACCAACTTTTTCATCGGGAACCTGGCCTTCTCCGACATGCTGATGTGTGCCACGTGCGTCCCCTTCACGCTGGCGTACGCCTTCAACCCCCACGGCTGGGTGTTCGGGCGCTTCATGTGCTACCTGGTCTACCTCATCCAGCCCGTGACGGTGTACGTGTCAGTCTTCACTCTCACTGCCATAGGTGTGGACAGGTACGTCACAACAATAAGAAGCGTGGGATCTGTTGTTTGAAGCCATCTCTCACTGATGCAAAAACCCTTAACCAGTTCTGAGGATTTCCATCCAAACCCACCTTTCCGTAAACTCCTTAAAACGAGGCGCAATCATGCCTCTCTTGAAGGAAAAGTCATAACATTGCATAGGCAGATGCAAATGTAAGCACCTGGATGTAGTGGATGATTTTATACCAGCTCTGAAAGGATGGGAGTGAAAATATGCAAGCACATATAGGTGTATATAATCATCATTTTTTAGCAATGATAATTGAAACAATTCCTGGAAGAATGTAAGAGGAGTCCTCAAGTGTATTCGGGTATTTCTTTGAGAAGCACTGTTGAGATGTTTCACTGATAACCGATCTTGAAGTTTTTCTCTCTCCGCGCTTAAGAACTCTAAACGCTATACTCGTCTCGAGGTCAAATGGACCGGCTTGAGATTTTTTTACTAGAAGAAATTGCATATATGGATACATGTTTTAAACCTGAAATTCCACGGACTTGTCTGATCAACTTAAATAAAATCCCATAGGTAACAGTGACCACACACATTTACCTTATCTTTTCTCCTTTCTGCTCAATATTTCAACCAAAACATTCTGAATATTAAATGTATTCTTGCAGTGTGCTGCTTTTATCGATGTTTTAATCATGTAACAATTCATGCTTCATCTGTATAGAGATGATCATGTTTCTTTCAAGGCTGCTAACACTACAGCAGATCCAGCTGTGGGTCTCTTTACATGCAAATCTCTCCATATGGAGAACAAAAAGAATGGAGGGGGGATTTGTCAGACTATACTAAAACACTTTACATTTTCCCCATTGCTCATTGCGTCAAGCTGTTTCCAGGAAGAACAAATCCTTTCCCTTGTATGGAGACAGCCTCAGATCCAATTTGTGATGTTTGTAAAGATGAAAAAAACGTTTTTTTTGTTTCGAGTAACGCAAGGCTGTTATTATCTGTGGTGCAAAAAAAATCTTCTTCTTCGAACTTGAGTCACCTGGCATGTCCCACATCGCCCCCCACACCTTTTGGACAGGACAGATCTCATCTAATCCCACCCTCCTCCTCCTCTCTCTCCACAGATACTACGCCACAGTGCACCCTCTGAAAAAGCGCATCTCGGTCTTGGCGTGCACCTACCTCCTCTCCGGGATCTGGCTGCTGTCCTGCAGTCTGGTGGCCCCGGCTGTGGCTCACACCTACCACGTGGAGTTTACGACCGAGGGCTTCACCATCTGCGAGGAGTTCTGGATGGGCCAGGAGCGGGAGCGGCTGGCCTACGCCTACAGCACCCTCTTCATCACCTACGTCCTGCCCCTCTCCGCGCTCTGCATCTCGTACCTGTGCATCTCTGTCAAGCTGCGGAACTGTGTCGTCCCCGGCCACCACACCCAGAGCCAGGCGGAGGCCCAGCGCTTGCGCAAACGCAAGACCTTCCGCCTGGTGAGCCTGGTGGTGGCGGCGTTCGGCATTTGCTGGCTGCCCATAAGCGTGTTCAACGTTCTGCGCGACATTGACATCGACCTGATTGACAAGAGGTACTTTCTGCTCATCCAGCTGCTCTGTCACCTGTGCGCCATGAGCTCGTCCTGCTGTAACCCGTTCCTCTACGCCTGGCTGCACGACCGCTTCCGCTCCGAGCTGCGCAAGATGTTCACGTGTCGCCGTCGCATCGGCATCTCGGCCAATAACTGTGCCACAGCCAGCGTGGTTCTGTAAAGCTCTTGTGAGTTAGGAAGCTGTTGTTTGAGTCTTTGTTTCTTTGGAAAGACTTCATTCTTCTCGTTCTGGAAACATGCAAATAAGAGAATTAGACATAAGACCGATTCTCAACTTTCACCTAAACCATCCACACTAAATTTTACTTTGTAGTTTGCCAGAATGCTGCTTGCAAAGATGGAAAACATGACAGCTGCCCAAAGGGGAAACTCACATCTTGATCACCAACTTGTGGTTGGCTGCAGTATAGGTTACAAACTCGAACTCCTCCATGTTAGAGAATGGGACATGGACCAAACTAAAAAGTCCATGTCGAATAAAGGTTTATCAAAGGTGTTTTTTTGTCATTTTAGGTAGATTTAAGCACAGTAAAGTTTGTTCCAGTGTAAATATTTCCAGTACGCTTAGAATTCATTAGTTATTTGATGTTATAAAAATGGGGTGAAATGTCATGATTGACGGCTGAGACTGACTCGTGATTGGTCAAATGTGTGTATCAGTGTGGCTCCATCCACCCTCACCGACTTAAGACTCATTCGTATCCGGGATATATGGCTTCATATGTGGATAGTGTGAGGAAGTAGGGACAAGTCGTCGATCTTTATATAGCCAACAGTCGATGTGCAGTCTCTTTACTTGTTAACATCTGACTGTTCAGATGGAGAATTCATGTGTTACTATTAACGGCTAATGCAGATCTATAGTTGCAGAGATAGAGAGAAGGTCACAAGCCTTTTTAATGCTCGCTTCATTCTTCAGACCTATTGACTCAAGTGACATCATTCAAGGGAACTGATTATATTCTTTGCAGCTCCCTCTGGAGCCACAAAAGGCTTTCGACAACATGTTTCGCATAAGCAGTTGTTCTCCTGAAGACATATAAACAGATAATATTAGAGAACAGATTATATAAAATCAGTGGTGTTCCACTTTAAACCTCAACACAGTCAACTGCCATGTGTCCTTAAAACAAATGCAATCGCGTAGAGTAGCATGCTTTAAAAAGATTAACTTCTCTATTTTCTTAAATAGTGTATTTTAACAGAGGCTTGTTTATTGTAGAAATCTTGTTTTATGATTTATTTTTTGTATGGACCATGAAAAACAACTCCTCTTTTCACAGATTTAAAATATGGACTTACTTGGTTACAGGGATAAGTTTGGGATCATTCTGCATTTTTATAATTGTTAACAGATCTCATGAAAAGACCAAAAGCAACAGTGCATTAATTCCTCTCTCTCAATCACAGTTCCCAGGCCTTTCTGTGGGTATCATCATCGAGCCCATTCTTTACTAGTTAAAACCAGATACTTTGAAAGGGGTCCAAAATTATATTATGTGATTTTCTAACTCAGGACAAGATAATTTACCTGTAGTTTTATGCAAAAATCACACACTGAGTAAATTGGGAGTTTGCCTGGAACTATTTCCATCTGTGGATTGGGTGCATAAGCACTAGTTTTTTTTTTATGAGAATGAAGGTCTGTGACACTGAGTTATAAACTAAAGTACATCAGTCTTCTTTATATAAACTTCTTGATCAATTCATTGTTGCTTTTGTCTTTTTAAACTGGAATCTGTTGCTGATAACAAAACTATCCCTCAACAAAATTATCCAATACAAAATAACCAGTCTTGCATTTTTATTTCCCTTTTAAAAACTTTTATTAATGTATAATTGTATACAGGAATCTTGATACATTTTTTTAAACACATCTGAACTGAATATGATCTGAACGGACAGGTAGTGGGAAAAACCTAAGAAGAAATACGCAATATTTTTTTAGAGGCTTTTAAAATGATGTGCTGTGAAGATTAACATTTCATTTACCAGTGTTGCGTTCTTTGAAAATAAACACAGAATAACTGTAAGCAATCTCAAATACAACAGTCTGGTGAAATAATTAGTGTCTTATTTAAATTTAAAATCAGCATCACTCCTTTAAGAAGTTTGACATTGACTGATTATTTTCATGTCGGACAAACATCAAGAAATATCAACTGTACATTCTGCACGTTGTTTGTGTTCTCGCCACAGTAAAAGAAGAGATGTAGCCAAAGACTCCATCCAGCAAACATTAAAGTAATGAAACATTTTTTGAAGGCACAGCTTTCACATTCTGAAAATGTAATATTGCTTTATTTTCTGCCAATACATCAAAGAGGATTATAATGTGAAGGCAAAGATGAAGGTTTTCATTCATGATTGTAGTTCAAATACAAAGACCACGCTGGTTATTACAGACTCTGATTCTGCGACTGTTCCTCTGATGATTAGGTTTTAATAATTTCTGTATTTTTCGTTCATATAAATAGAACACAAATATCAAATGATCAAAGTTTTAAATTATTATTAAAGAAACCTAATTCTGTATTATTTCTTGCATAATATTTTATTTTCAACATAGTGCACCGTGCTAGATTACAACCACATAAAGAATAGGAAAAAACTGTTGTGTTATTCAAAGGATGTACAGTATTTGGTAGCTTGTTGCTTTTATTGATTTCATGGTTTTCTAAATAGAAACCTCTTTGAGGCAAAAGTGTAGGCACAATATCTTTTAAGGACTGGAAGACCAGCTGACATTCAACTGTGGTGAGTTAAACAAGTGAGGAATGTTGAACATCTGCTAAATGGACTAACAAACACAGTAAAATAAGACGTAAGTGAAGGAGGCAAAAGAAAGAGAAATGTGCACTTTTGTATGTGTCTTTTACATAATCTTAATATTAAGCTCATGAGGGAAGAAATCCTAGTCAATATTTGCAGAAAAGCTGATTAAATGTACTGCAAATATATTTACAAGACAATACTAATAAAGTCTGACCTTAACAAGATGGAGCATGTATTTGGAATAGTCATATGTGGTTGAGTTTATTGTCATGCATCACACAAAAGTTACACTAAGAAAAAATTTAAAAGGCCAGAGTAAGAGATAACCTTTCTTCTCATTAAGTATATTAAATAACGCTCAACCCGAGTTCTAATCAAGTACGAAGTATAAATCAAGATAAAGAAAATATTTTCATGTAACAATTAAAAGCAAATCCAGTACCTTAGTGTCAAAACAAATACATTCATCTGCTTGTATAAAGATTTTCACTTGCTTGTTATGAAGTAATTATTAGTTCAGAGACATTTTCCAGCATTCTGGAAAAACATCTGACTCTGAAAGTTAAAGAAAGTGCATATGCTCTAAGACCTTCATGGAGCTTGTGTCCCTCAGTGACAATGTGCACTGAGAGAACACGATGACACAGTGACAACCGTACAAACTCGCACAAGGAAGACAAAACTGGGTCCCCGAGCGGGCCTCTGTCGTTCGAGCAGCCACGGCCTTACACCTTCTTGGCTGCGTTTAAGGCTTGCAGGATACTGGGTTTCTCCTCGATGACTCGGACCACCAGGTTGTCGATGTACTCTTCCAGCTCCCCGATTTTGGCGTCCTTCTTGGACAGGTCTGTTTGCTGCCTCACCACCAGTGAGATCAACTCCCCCTGGGTGAGCTGAGTGTAAGGTCCGCTTTCTAACGGGTCTGCCACCTGCGGGACATGACAAAGGTAAATACAGTTTATATCTATTTATTGATTTAATTGAACAGTAACGACTCTTTGGTTTATGCCCGGAGAGAATATGCTCAAGAATGTCTTAACAGAGATTTGAAAGATAATTATATCACAAGTTTAAATCATCTTATGAGCAGCTTGAGTTTTCCTCAATTACAACTGTTAAAAACACATAATGACTGGACTTTTCGTCATGAATTGGGTTCAACTCCAGGTTCCAGGGGTCAAAAATAAGGCTGTCAACTGCAACTGACATTTTGTGTAAATACCTTAAGTCTATGAAGATTTCTCAGAATTATCTTAAAAAAGATAAAATGCCTTTTATGTCATGACAGTACCTTTATCTTCCCCGGTGTACTGTCCCGGACCTTTATATCCTTCCCAGTTTTGGTGCTGGTGGCATATTGGCTCTCAACTGACGTCAGGGGTTTCACAGGGTGAGGCCTGTAAAGAAAGCACACACATTATCATCAAGCAAAGAAAGAGATCACATTTCACATTCACAGTTTCCTCTAGTGTTTTGCGAATCTTGCCAATCTTTTCACTGTGATCCATGTGCACTTTTCAGAATTTAACCCAAAATGAGGAACGGAAGCCAAGAAATCACAAGCTCTCAAAGCAATCACTCCCAAAGTAAATCCTAGGACCTTATCTGCCTCCCAATAAAACAACAGCAGCCATGTGCTAATCTAGATAAACAGTCCACAAAAGTATTCTTTGTAAGGAGCCTCTTCAATCTCACCTGCGTGCCGTTAAGGCTTGCCCACCTCCATTGCTATTCTGAGCACTGACAGGCTGAACCTCAGACGGTGAGACCCACGCTTGCAAAAATGTCTTTCCCCCAGACAGAGCCCCTGGCTCCTCCGTAATAGCCTGGAGGGCCTCAGAGGAAGTCAATGCCGAGGGAACAGCGAAAGGTTCAGCTCCAAACTGATCCTCTTCTTTGTAAAAAACACTGTGTGTCTTCACGTCAGCTTGAGGCTGAAGTGCGAAAGGCTCCTTCCTGACATCGTTTGTGACGAGGTCTTGCTTAGCTGCCATTTTGGTTGTTCCTTCTTTAGATGCTGCCTCTTGTTGAGACTGGAGACCTTTATCTTCCGGGGGAGTTTTTGATGTAAGACTCCGTCTCTGTGAATTCTTTCTTTGAAAAGCATGAAAGCCCGCTTGCTCGGAGTCTTTTCTTTTTGGACTCTGGTTGTTTGAATTGCTGCGACTAAAGCTAGCAAAGGAATCTGATGGCTTATCTTGACTAAATATTTTCTCAAAATCATTGGCTGTCATTCCCTGAATTTCAGGTTTCTGTTCTTTCTGGATGTTGCCAGTCAAAATGTTGTCGACTTCCTGCTTCTGCTTCTGCTTCTGCTGTGCCCGTGTGTCTATGGATAGAAGTTCAGTCCTGGGGAACGGGTCAAACTCTACCATGTTATCCTTTGCCTGCCCACTCTTTGCTCCACTCAATGCTTGGGCATTTCTGTTCTGGTTTTTGTCTGCAGCAGAAACTTCTTTCTCTGTTGGCTCTTTGCCGCTAGCCCTCTGTCTGGGTTTGGCAGTGGGTGCTTCTTTCTGCGGATCTTCTGGTGGACTTGTATCCATTTGGATACTTGGTCTGGGTGAAAGTGTAGCTGCGGGTGATGGCTGCAACGCCTTCCTCGCTCCCTCCCTGGACATCCCAGAGAGACCTTCTCTGCTTGCTAATTCAGTGTTTCTCGGTCCCTGCACTGCAGACGGATTAGGTCTCATGCCAGACTGCTGAGCAGTGTACTGGTTTTGACCAATTGATTGGGGATGTGAGTATAAGACTGGTTTATGGGGAGCTGGGGCCGCTGTCTTCTTTAACGACATAGGTTTGGTCTCTTCAGGTTGTATTTGATAATGACTCATGGCAGGGCTCTCTTGCGATGTAAACGACCTGGGACTCCGATCATGCTCCACTGGGCCATCCACACTCATCTCTGGACCCAGAAGTTCAGGTGCAGTGTCCCTTTGTTTCTGATTGACCTCAGCGATAATATGATCCCACCGAGTTTCTCCTTGTACTCCGTGTCTCTTCTTTGGGAAGAGGGATTCATAATCAGGAAGTGGTATAGACATCTTTTTGCCTTGTTGCGATCCGTCTGCCTCTACGTAAGAAGAACTTTTCATCTCTCTGACAGGAATGGGATTTCCTCCTGTTTGGTTCCCATGTAAATGATACGTAGGTGGCAGGGGGGCTTTTTTCTTCTTGTCGGCCATGGTGGGTGAAGATCCCTCAGATTCCACAGATGACAAATCCTCTGTGCTCCCACGAGGGGAACCAGACAGGCTTGGTGGAGGCAAGGATGAGTGGAAGTTGGAGAAACTATCAGGGGGCTCAGACGGGACACTAGAGAGGGTAGAGTCAGAGGTGGCTGGAAAAGGACACAGCTGACTGGGGGTTTGGCAGTCAGGGGGTTCAGACTCCAGAATTTGAACCAATCTGCCAAGGAGTGAAAACAAAGGCCTACGGGTCAGTGGGACCATCACATTATCTGAAGTCACTTCCACCAATGTACAACCCGTCACCAATTTAACTTGAATCTCACTTGTCTAGAAGTCAGCCAATAAAAACAATTAAATTTGCCATTTACAAACGTACATAATGTAGCGCTAAATAATCAATACTCACTTCATGACTAACTCAAACCTTATTAAACTAAGAATATTTCATCTGTGATGACAAACTAAATTATATCACAGTTAAGAAAGGTCTCAAAATGATGTTACAGACAGTACATCAGATATTCACGTCACAGCGGGTACTGTTTCTATTTTTAGCTGTCCAATTTGTTGAGCACAATGTGATATTTCTACGGTAAGATTTTGAAACTTTGACCATACTAGAATAGTCCAACATGGCATCAGAATGTAATAAAATATACAACACAACTAAATAATACAATTAATCTGCCATTAAGCGAACTTCCTCGAAAATGAAGACCAATGTAATAACCAAGACACCAGCAGAAACCAGCTTCTTACCGTAACCATTCCAAGATTTAAAAACCCAATCGAGTCCACAAGAAGGTTAGAAAAAACACCATTAAAACTAAAATCGGATCACCCAGAAAGTCACACTGTGGCTGCTTCCCTCCTTATGAAGAGTTCACAACCTGCTCCACAACATCTTCACACGCTCAAGCCACACCCCACTACTTCTCTGTGCTGAGACCAAACTGGTCAAACCCGTCAATCAACTACAGGATGGAATTCAGAGTTTTGGTTATTCAACAGGTTGAGGCACCAGGAACAGAAACAGGGTGGAGAGAAGTGGAAGTTCCAAGTTTCAATGTTGACATCTCGTGCAGGAAGAAACTTTGTAACCAGAGCAAACTATGTGGGATTTCTAAAGTAAGAAGTTGTGTGTGTTAGTGATGACCAGATAACAGAGAAGAGAAAACAAACAACTCTTCTTTTTGCTGTACTGTCGTTCAGTTAAATATGACTCACATAGTACTTAAAATGCATCGGTATGTGCAGGTACTGGTCAAATCCCAGTCACGCAAGCCGAAAAATAGTGAAACAATAGCATCCCCAGTATCCCAACAATGATTTAACAACATCAATACTTTATTATGAGCATATAATGCAACAATATGAAAATAAGTCATACCTGGGTTTGACTGCAGACACCTTGGCAGTGCGGTTGAGGAAGACCATGGCAGAGGGGGTTTGAGGATTACGAATGGATTTCTGAAGATCAGCTGGACTCCCATCACTGCTGAGAGGAATTTCTTCAAATGGGTTAGTGGGCTGGTGGGAGATCGGTTGATCAAGGCTGCTGGTGTCACTGCGAGGGGCTGTTTCAGGCAACTCCTCTTTAGTTTGCTGCTGCACCTCCTCCTTTTTCTCCTCCTTCTTTCTGATCATTCCGAACAGAGTTGACAGCCTGTCACTCATGGAGGCCTCCTCCTGTTTTTTCTGCTCCTCCGAATTGCGACGCTCCTCCTCGAGCCTCTGATTCTCCGCTGCCTGTCGCATCCTATGATCTTCCTCTTGTTTTCTTTTCTCTTCCTCCTCCCTCTGTTTCGTCCTCCTTGCTTCATCCTCGAGGAACTTTCTGCTCTTCTCCTGTTCCTCTTGATATCTGCGCTCCTCTTCCTCCTGCAATCTCCTGGCATCTGCCCTGTATTTCTCCTCTTCCGCCACCCTCTTTGCTTCGGCTTTGAGCCTCTCTTCTGCTTGCCGTCTCTCTCCCTCCTCTTGATGGCGCTGTTGCTCCAGTATAGCTCTGTCTGTTGATTCAGAGGCAGAGGCGTCGGAGGTGTGTTTGTGGATATCTCCCACAGAGCCTTGGCCTGAGCTGTTCAGACTGAGAGTAGATCCACTCTTTGACTCCGTCTCCTCTGTGTACACATGATTACCATTGATGCAAAAGTTGTTCTGGTCAGTGTTGCTCTGCTTGGAGCGACCCAGTAGGGAGAAAGGACCCTGAGACACCTTGCTGTCAGAGCTGCCTGATCGCTTGTGTCCCAGGAATTTGAATTTCTTCTTCACTGAGGGAAGAGAAACAGAGAAGACTGATAAAAAACCCACAAAACTTACATAACTTGCACTGTGCAGAAGAAAAATGACAGAACTATCCACAGACAGAGCAGACTGAGTGCAGAAAGGATATGTTACCTTCAGGTGAGTCTACATTGAGGCCAGATGAGCGGCTGCCACTTAGAGATGAGTTATTCTCAGGAAGAGCCCCCAGTGTAGACATGGACTGTGAAATGTTACGCTGCAAGTTGGATTTAGGGCCAAAGAGGGATTTGAGCTTTGATTTCTTTTTCACTCCTGGAGACTGATTGAGTGACTGAGCATCAGCCTCTCCGTCACTGTCAGTGAGGACCTGGCTGACAGAGGGAACGATGGCTGAGGCAGAGTCAGAGAAGCCGTCCTTCTTCTTTCCACGGACTTTGTCCTTCAGCTTGGACATGCGTGAGCGAGGTTTGTCTTGCATAGAAAGGTCAAACATGCTGGCTGACATGTTGTTTCTCATGAACTTCATATCTAGCAGCACTTCCCCTCGCAACTTATCTGCTTTTCCGGACTTGTCCACCAGCTTGAACCAACTGCAGAGAAAAAAATTAAATAAACAGTGATGAATTTAAACTTTTTGCAAAATCACAGAAACTGTCTTTAGAATAAATAAAAAGATCAAACTTTCAGACTTTCCCACTACACAAATTGCTAAGACACAAATTACATGACTCATACCAGTTAACATGTGCATGACACAGGCAATATAATTTCAGCGGTTTGACACAAAATTAATCAACAACACTTGTGATTAATTACCAATCCATTGTCGATTTTTACTGGATTCCAAATATGATGATACATTTTTAATCTTTTTTATTTTAATTACCATGCTAAGAACATGTTTTAAGTGTAAGGTGTGTAGCCAGATTCTTTTGAGAGGGATGCTGACACAGATATTAGGGAGAAAACATTTATTTTGATGATATATTGGCCGTTATATCTTTACATGTTACATTACATTACATGTCATTTAGCTGACGCTTTTATCCAAAGCGACTTACATTTTTAGAACACTCATCATTTTATGACCCCGCTCTATCCCCTAGGCCAGTGGTTCTCAACCTTTTTTTTTTAGTGACGTACCCCCTTACCAGCGCAAAGCATTTTTGGTTAAAAGAAAGATGTAATGTGATTTATTAAGCCTTGTAAATAGACACATTCAAATTTAAAACTCCATCAATGTCCATAACATTGCTCATTTGTAGTGGTCTCTCTTGAACTATTTCGAAATAAAAAGATATAAAAATAACTAAAGACTTTTATTATTATCTCAATATAAATAAAGATTTGTGCACCTCAAAATAATTATCAACTTAAAGTGACCTCTTTTGGGATCATAATAAAGATATGTTCTCAAACTGAAGTCATAAACTTAATTATAGCTAAACTTCTTCCCAAAAAATAAATCATTAACTTAGTTTTAAATAAAAGATTAGCTCAAAACATATTTTTTTTATATTTATTATTAATAAGTTTCCTCTTAAAAAACTCAGGTGGCTTACCAACATGACTTTCATATTTGCTCGCTTTAAGGTCATACAATTTCATTTCCGCTTTTGTATTACATGCTTTTATTTTGAAAGGGTACCGGTAGAGACGCGGACTTGCTATGAATCATTAACTTCACAACGGAAAACTTTTACGTTTAGCGCCCCTCCGAAGAGACACAAGCTCTCACGGTGTTGTTTAGGGAAGGCTCTCTGCTCTGGTTTCGCCTTATTTGGTACTTGTCCCTCCGTGTTTCAGCAGCATTGCTGCTGCACTTCAACTCGACTCCATTGTTGGAAGTTTTCAAGGCAGGTGATGACAGGCGATGACAGGTGGCGTGTGCCAGGTTGGGTCAAACCATCGGTATGGGGGAGACTCATTTTTTTAGGATAATTAAATTGAAAAGCCTACTGAATATAACATTTAGTTCATGAACTTACACTTATATTTTATTGAATATTTGTTAAATAACAATTTTTCAAAGATTTTTGAATGGATGCTAATTTTAAATATATATAAAAAAAATCTCAAGTACCCCCTGGAGTACCTTCAAGTACCCCCAGGGGTACGCGTACCCCCATTTGAGAAACACTGCCCTAGGCCACACTCTCCCCATATCTAAAAATAAATAAATATTGGCAATGATTACTAAGATGTTGTTATCAACCCCCATACACATTTATTATAAGAAACTTTCAATAACAAGATAACACAAATACCACCAAATATATAGAACCTGATTCGAGAAAATAAATATATTCCCCACTGGCGAATATCATCAAAAATCTAAATAAATATTAATTCGTCTGTGAAAGGCTCACCAACCAATAAATCAGTTGAGATCGAAACATGAATATAATAAATGACATTCTGTAAATAAATATCCAACATAAATCGCCTGGTACCTGACGACTCTGTCTTCAAATGCTTTATATCAGTTTGAGTTCATGTGCTGCGTCTCATTCATCCCGAGACTGAAAGGTGTCATTAACCAGTGTATGGCTTGTTCCAGTTCCTGTTGGTCATACCATGCAAACCATAGATAAAGCTTGACAATTACAGCTTTGTTCCCACAGCCCCGCAAAACGTCCTTTGTGTTGTACAGCATCAGCACTTATTGTCTGTAAGGGGAAGGTAGGAGAGTTCTGGAGAGCCCTGTCTAAAACCATGCCAAAACAAGCCATTAGCACCATTACATACAGATGCTTTCAGCTTGTGTAATTAAAGCCTTGCTATGAATAGACGCATTATAGTGATAGTTCACTGAAAAATTTAAATTCACTCATCATCTACTCACCACAATGCCAGTGGAGGGGTGGGTATAGTGTTTATGTTCACAAAACACTGTTGAAATTTCAGTGGTAAACAGTGTTGCAGCCAAATCGAAAACAACTGAGGTAACTGGGAATCAATTCTTGGTGTGATGACCTCGTTTCGAATTGAATTTGAAAGTCATGGCTTGGAGGCATTATATGTTTTGTATATTTGGAATAATTGATCCTCAGTTACTTCAATTGTATTGGATAGGCTGCAACACGGTTTACCCCTGAAACTCCAAAAGTGTTTTGTGGATACATTTCACCCACCCCTCCATCCGCATTGTCGTGAGAAGATAATTAGTGAATTTTCATTTTTGGGTGAACTATCTCTTTACTACTGTAGACGAGGTGCCCCTTATGGTGACCCTTTCCCCTTCTGAACTCCTTTTATCCACAGAGGGGCAATTCAACTATTTCACTCCAAGTAAAGATGAATTCCTCTTTAGTCATTTGTAGAACAAAATAATGAGGAGCATGCTGAGAATATCTATTACTAAATGCAAATATTTAAGTTACAGTGAACGAAGTGGTGCAAAGACTGCATCACTCTAAAACAAAGTTGAACCGCATTTTCCCATCAGTCTCTTCTCAATGTGCAAATGTGGCTCTGCTGAGGGTTCACTGGTGCACTTTCTTTGGTTTCGCCAATCTTTGTAAAGCTATTGGATTCAATTTTAATTTTACATATATGCAATTGTGTAATCTGCGTGGCAGCCTTTTTGATTTGTTTTTGATTGTTGTTAGGTTTTGTTCAAGTAAAATTTTCTTTTTATGTCCTGTCAACACTTTGTTATGTCCCTGAAAGTTCTAAATAAAGTATTTTTAAAAAGCGACAGTGAGCAGGCAGTTAACAGCGGTTCATGTGGAGTTTACGGCTGCATGCATTTATTTTAGTGTCATCGCTCAGGCTTCCAGACATGCTCTTCTAGGGATAACAGTCAGGAAACAAGCATGGGAGTGAACCAACATTCCTCAAACACTTTCAGACAAGCAGGGAGGTGATGTTCGGTACGTGAGGTAATGAATGTTACGCTGCATATAATTCAAACACTCCTTGTTCCCAACCCTGAACCCAGCCTGCCATGTCAAACAATCATTAACCAAGTCTATCTACGAGGACAGAGATCAAGCAAACCGAGGAACTGATGTTGTTGTTTTTGCCTATTATGTGAGAGTACGCATTTAAGTTGACTCTAACAATGCATTATGACAGTTGTTAAAAGGCTGACAGGGTGTGCATGTTCTGTCCTGTCTGCTGCACACTGGTCCTGCAGTACAGGTTCCCTTTGGCAACTGTCAAGGGCACTTCTCTTACATGCGTAATGATTAACAAGCCTTTGTTTACCCTACTGGTGCTCTGCAGAATTAACTCAACCATTAAAACAACATATTGTAAATAGAGTAAAACATAGATAGATTCCACTGAAACATTGTTTAAAACTCAGAGATAATTAAGTTGAGAAGATTTTTCACTTTTATTTATCACCATTCTTAAAGCCAGGACTTTAGTTATATACATTTATATTTTGTTTGGACTCACTGAAGGTGACTCTCATACTGGGTGAACACAAAAAAATGTACGTCACTGAGCGATTTATTTTTAGTGCGACTGATTACAAAACAAATATTGTGGCTGTGTTGTCTGACCTAATAAATCTGACCCTGAACAACAGCTCTGTGGAGCTGGTCCTGTATCATCACCAACTATTTTTATGATGGATGAATTGGTTTTAAGTAATCATTTCCAAATATTTATATCTTCAAATATTAAATTGTGAGATTTTTTCTTTGGGGTTTAAACAAAAGTTCATACAAAACAAGAAATTTGAAAATGTCAACTCAACAAGAAGTGGTGACAATGCAAATTTTAGATTTTTTACTATTAAATTTTATAGATTCATTCATCGAACATAAAAGTCACTGGCAAAATGTTTAATATCGAAAATAATCATTACTTGTACATTATATCAATATATATTGATATAATCAATATATATTGATGAGCCCTGATGAGTTGTGATCTTAGTGTGATTTTCTGCATTTCGTTTTGACTCTAAAAACTCGAGAATAAGATTTGAAGGACACAATGTCTGGAGCAGCACAATCCCTCTTTTACAATGGTATGACACATTTGCCTTAATCAAAACATTGGAGATCCAACATATTGCACTTGTTCATATTGTAATTTTGATAATAAAAGTTCCTCGTTCCTGCTTTGAAAATGTGAGTATTACAGCTTTTCTCGGCTTTACATAACTATGAAACTGAATATTGCTGTGTTTCAGACGGTTAGATAAACAACACAAACCATCGCTTTAAACTCTGGGGAAAATGTGACGTTATAACCTAATTTCCTCTCGAATAAACTGGTTCGATCAGAGGCAACTGAAGAGTTCCTTTTCAACAGAACAACTAAGTCCTAAATGTCACACCCTGTATCAGCAGTACAAGGAAGCAGGATAGTAATTTAACACCACGCTTTCAGGCGACAACAGCAACATCTAATACCCAGCATGCATGTTGTATGGAGACGGAAAGAGAAGGCCTAGCAGGGACAGTCATGGTGCTGTGTCGTTGAAGTGGAAACACTTGCCTTGCAATATTAAGATGACATTTCAGATATGATGGTGATAAATAAGTGAATGAGGTCATTCCAGCACCATGTCAGGACTGGCCTTGGTTAGGTGTTTAGTGAGAGCTCACGATCCCAGGCTCGCTCAGGCTTTACCAAAGGTCAATTCAGAAGCACATAATTAAATATATTGGAGAACTATATTGGGGGGGAATTACCAGGGTAAGATACAGTTGACAGATTCTATATGAATCCCTCTTCTATATTGAAAATGTATCTTACAAAAGGGGGTGTGTATATCGTAATTCAACGCAAATACATATGTTTTATTTTGAGTCTTGTTACGCCCACGTTACACCCATGTTACGTCAAACCACAATAGTCACTCTGACTCATTTAACACATCAGGGTGTGAGCAAAAAATACTGTTAACTGCTAAACAAAACAACAAAATCTCAAGAAAGGCTTCAATAACCGAGCTGCCAGTAACAAAGTTGGCTTCACACCAGATCATGAAGTAAAAGCCTCAGCCAAACGTTTGAGGTGTGGCCCAGCGGGGATAGGAAAGACAGAACGAAGCTGAGATGAGACTTATTTTTCTGTTTTTCCCTCCAAACACTGAGGGAGGGAAAAGTGAGCTCATCACCATGTCAATGTTCTTTTTAAACTCCATTTTGCGAAGTATTTTGAGATCATAATTTTTTAATGTAAACTGTGTATTCTTTTCTCCCATGAATGGAACTTACCAACTCATGAATGTAATGAAAATAAAAAAGGATTTATATATAATTCACACTTTTCAAAGTGTGAAGCAAGTCAAAGAGTGTAATGGGCTTTATGTGTGGTGTTTTACAACATTTAATGTTCTATGATTTTTGGTACATCTACCATCTTTGCATTAAAACTAGTAAAATGTTTTGGAGAATATCTAGGATCCACATTGTATATATGACAGTTAAAGACCTTCGGGTAAGTTTTCATATAAGCCATACAAATTATGTTAATGCTTTCCACTTCAAAACAAAACATTAACGTGTGGGTAAACCAATGACATTGGTTTGTTTATATTTAACCACTAAGGAGGATGTGGAAATAGTTCAGACTGGCAGTTTTGTCAGTCTGAACTATTTATCAGAGGAGAACAACTCCTCTGGCTGTAACGTTTGTGTTGTCTACAATACAGTGAACTTTTTAACTGATACTGAAGTTATGTGGATGGTGCATTAGTTTCCCTCTGTACATTATCCCCGCTGCGACATATGTGGAATGAGGTTATCAGACATTATCAAGACCAGACACCCGATCCTCTGACACAGTGGAACAGTGATCCCATGAGGGATGACCGCATGAGGCCCACTTCACAGCGCGGACTTACTCGGTCTTGGTTCGGGACCTGTCGTCGTGTAGATCCAGTAGGTTGACCACAGCTTGACCCAGGAACTTGTCGAGTCCCACCTGTGCCCGGTGCATCACGATGACGTGCAGGGTGCACCGCTCGGCGTTCCCCGGGTGGAAGAGCGGCAGGTCGAACGAAGCCTCCTCCTTCCACACCGGAGCGACACTTTTCTCGGCCACCGAGGTGGAGAACTTGTCTTTGGCCACCTGCATGATGGCGTAGGAGTCGTTGGTGCCATTTTTCCCCTTCACGCGCAGGTTTCGTGCCTGGTGCACCGTTACCTGGACGCTGGTGGGGAACCACTGCTGGCTCTGGTCCACCAGAGACATGGCTTTACCCCCGTGTAGATTAACCAAAGTGAATCCGGGTCGTTTTACAGGTCTGTGATACCGTCGGCCCGCTGGTGAACCTCTTCCTGGGCTGTGTTTACCTCACCTTCGCCGTCCTCTGCCGCTGTGGGTTCCTGTTACCGAGCTGACGCCTGTTCAGGAAGCTCGGGCTGGTGTCGTAATACGTCTCCCTCCTCCTTCTGGAAAGTTGTTAAGTTAAGTTAACACAAACTCGACGTCAGTAGCGGCCTGTGTAACTGCACCATGACGTCACTGCGGGGACACTGACTCCAGGAAGAGGCGAAAACACAAAGACGCTCCTTCTCCTCGACCAAGTTCCTCACTTCACTTCCCTGATGTTGTCAGTTCCCATCCAGGACACACAGAACGCGACGCGATTGGCTGATATTTCTTTCAGTGTTTTCAGGCGCGTCACTGATTGGACAGTGGAGGAGGCGGGCGTTGGAACTTGGCGGACCGTTAACTCGTGATGTCAGCCACTGATCGGGAATCAGTTTACTTGTTTAAAAGTCACAGACGAGTCGAATAGAGCTACAGCAAACACTGAACTGAGGCCAGCCATGCTCATGTAGCACAGGACGGGAGATGAATTATTTTTCTCTCCCCTTATTTAGCGTGTAAAACTCTAGTAAGGCTTAGTTTAGTTAAGTTTCTTGAATGATATATGACAATTAAAACATATTTAAAGAATATCTAATCCTGTCACTGCAGGAATGATTTATTTATTGTAACAGACAAATATGGTTTGGATATGCAACATTAAAAACACCAAAAACAAAAGGTGGGTTCATGTATTGACCTGAGATTAATCCATCAGTCCACCCAGTCATCTTCTATCTCTCTCCCTCTTCTTATTCTCTTGTACTTGATCCATCCATTAGGCCTTCATCAACACATTAAGCAGCACATTTAATTCTAGGCTTACATTTAAGGTTGATTGTTTCTAGGGCGTACAATGGAGAAGAAAACGTTTCACGTCATCTCATTGTCATGGGCTCTTGGAGGCTTGTCCTGAGTAATATGCAAAATAGAGAGCACTCAACAGAGTGGAAATCGCATCAAATTATAAATAATTTACGTGAAAGACCTTACAAGTTGCTGACCTGTGCTCGCTTCTCAGGCAACATAGCAGGTATATTGGGAAACATAAAAAAGTTAAAAAAAAATGATTTCGATTGTTATGCTTATTGTGTGAAAATTTAAATGTTTTTCTGCATATGCTCTATGACAAAAAATAAACATGTGGATATCTCAGCCGTGGCCATGAAAGACAGTGTGCTCGGGTAACAATATTACATTATTAAATATTTGATCCAAGTCATACTATTTTAATGTTTATATTTGCTTCCAATGAGAGGTTCAATATAGCACACACTCACATGGAATAGATGTTGTGGCTGATGGGAAAAAGAGGTCATACTGAGGACTTCCTCTCAAAGAACAATGGGAAAAAGCAGTGACAATGAGTTTCATTGTTGAAACACTATTTCCCGATAATTTCCTGAATTACAAGTGTGACTAAAGAGTTCATTATTGTAGAATGTATCCTATTTTTCTTTTGTTCAGGCCTATTCAAAAACAACAGGTATTTAGAGGATTATAATTTAGAGAGTTTACTTACTTAATACTTAAACCTCTAAAATCATAGTGAGAAAGTTCCCTTTTAAGTTAGCATTGGTTGTATGAGTTTGTCATTGCAAACCCAAAAGCATGATTTTACATACTCACAAGTTGAACACATTTCTAAACCATGACAGTGACTTAAAAGTTTCATTGCCATCCAGGAGGGGGCAGTAATTGACACATTACACAAGAAACAGACTTTTGTTGACTGGGTATGAGAGAGAAGCCCTGGTTTTTAATCTGTCTGAATTTATTAGATAGGGAGGGGAGCTCTGTCAGTGCTGATGGGAGTACATAGAAAATAAAAATGAAACATTTTCATCATATATTCAAAAGTCTCACATAGCTTTTAATTCACAAAAAGATTCTGTACAGACACATTCATACAGTTATTCCACTGTATGCACACACACACGGACACATGCAAGCATGCACTCACACACGCAAACATGCACACACACACACACACACACACACACAAATTGAACATACAAGTGCATACATGAGGACAAGCTGTTACTTGAAGCAAACATAAGGGTGAAGGACTGTCCACATATTAAATGCATATAGCTGTACTTCGGAAACAGAACATCTTGGTGTCCATTTCTCGCTATAGTTGATATGCATAGAAAAATCACAACTAAAAATGTAAAGCTTTCATTAGACATCCAAAATCAACATCATATGCCAATTTCAGAGATATTGTGTAAATGTTTTTGTGTGAAATGGATAAAATAAACGAGTATCCTGTTTTGGAAAACGACAATAAAAAACCCAGTCTCATTATTTTTTTCCCATTTCACAGAAAAGTCTTACAATGCTACAGAGGCAAGAGTACTAGTTTAGGGTCCTGGATGCCTTCATGATTTTATATCTTAAATTATATAATTATAATAATCAAGAGACCATTAAAACATAACCTGATCATTTAAGAGTTCTTTAAGGTCATGCATAGAAGTTCACATGTAAGTATAGGTTACACTGTGGTTTCACTTTTCCACAAGCTGCTCTTCAATCCAACAGAGCTCTGTGACTGGTCAGTGCCACTCATATCCTGCTCCAGTTCCAGCACTGAGTTTTTTAGGGTGCCATTTGGGGCAGCAGCCCCTGGCACAGTGGTCGTGACACTGTTCAATGGGTACGAACAGCGCTTCGTCTCCCGCTCTGCAGCAGCTGCCAGTTTCAAATTGTCTCTGCTGGCACATCGTCTCTGAGCACCATGCATGGCCACTCTGCTGGCTATGGAAGGCAGGAGTGGGAAGGGCTTGCGGCTCCCACTGCTGCCGCCGTCGCTTCCCTCTGAGGGGCTTGTGGCCAGTGTCTCTCCTACCCGCTTCCCATTTGTCAGTGGGCTGGCCTGGTTCTCTGAGAGGCTGTGGTGAATGCTGCCGTTCTCGCTCGTGGCCTGTTTGTAAACCCCATGAGAGGAGCTGATGTGCTCTAAACCTGTGGGCCCCAAAGCGCCGAGGCTGCCCCCACCTGCAGCGGTCCTTAGAGCTTTGAGACGATAGTGACCTCTCCCCTCACTCCGATGGTGATACTGACTGCTCCCTTGTTTAGTTCTGCTACTTACTTTCCTTCTCTGGGGATGCACTGGGGCTGCAGAGTTATTGAAGGGCAGAATATTGTTTGTTGGCTTGGTGGTGTTGTCGGTACTTGTGCTAGTGTTGTTGCTTGCAGGGGTGCGTGTAACTGATTGATTGTTTGGACTCTCTTGTGCCACCTGTAACAAGTTGGTGAGCTTGCAGGGCCCAGGGCCCACGCTGCTGATCCCACTTGGCGTGGAGGACGACCTAGCTGATGAGGAGTTGTGAGAGTCAGCGGGTGGATGGCAGTTGATGAAAAGTTGAGATCCCTGCTCAGAAGTTTGCACTCCACTCCCGGTAGTGCAGGTGTGTGTGTAAGTCGACATAGGGTGAGAACGGCCGTAGCCTGGGCAACATGCCAGCCACGAGGCCTGCACATCCATTCGTCTGAAGCAGTGGTGCACCACCAGAAACAGCCCCAAGATGGTGGCAGCCATCCCATAGAGACAGCTGAACAACAAACTAGTGTGCTCTGTCAGCCACATAGCCATGGCCCCACAACACCACAGAGCCACAAAGAGAAAGTGAGTGGCCACCAGCACTAAGAACTGTGTCTTCAGTGAGTACTGGTCCTCTGGAGCCACAGAAGTGTTTATGGGTCCAACCACTGAGTCTGTGGAGAGCAGGCTGGTGCTTCCTGCCAGCGCGGGCTGGCTCTCGGTCACAGGAGAGGACAGGGTGGTTCCTGTGCATTCTTTGGCCACACGGTGCCTCAGGCGAAACACAGTGAACAGGAAATAGATCCAGGTCACCAACACCACCAGGCCAGCAGGGACAAAGAAAGACCCTAGACTGGGGCGCCACACCAGCCAGCAGCTGCAAGAGCCAGAGAAGATGTCAGGAGGGTCAAAGCAAAACAAGGACATCTCTGTGTATCAAACATGTCCGAGAGAATTATTCACTTCAGCACCTAACAACACAACACAGCCTCATGAGAAAAATGGATCAAGGATGAAGAAAGAAGTACTCACTAAGGGCTGTTGTCTCCATAGTTGTTGACATTGACAGCTGCGGTTATCCCACAAATGATAAGAGGAACACCCCCAGCTATCAAATAGAACCTTGAATAACAGAGGAGAAACATTTCAAACACACATTCCCAGCTGCAATTTTCAGAAATAAAGAGCAGTTCTTGTTCTTGCAACAGGATGGTTTTCTACCACAGTGATTTTAAAGTGTGCCTGTCTCTGTCATTTTCCTTTCAGTGTTGTTATGTCTCTAACTGCCTACAATCTGAACAGAGCTGTGTGATCCCTCACCCTTTTAGTGGGCAGAGCGTTACAAGGGTCAGAACAGGCCCGGGAAGGCTGTGATTTATTTCACTCTCATCCCATGTGTCCGAGTGGGCAACAAAGTGGTGGCTGGAGGTCAGGGGCACAGTATATGATCACAGGGATGGGTGGGGGTGAGGGTGAAAATAGAAGGGAATATTTAGAAAGACAGTGCATCCCACTGAATGGCCCTGCTTAGATTTATGGTGACCCCTTCGGTTTCTGTCGTGTTGGTTTCAAACATTCCTCCCCTCTAGTCTTATGGCTTTTCTGTGCCTTACAGCAATATTCTCTTATGTCCCTCCAAAGTTTCATTAAAAACAGAGGGACTTTAGTTGTTGGGGCACAGAGGCCGCCTTTGAGTTTGGGTGGCCATGCACAAGAACTCCCACATCTGTCTAAATCATAAACCATATTGACAGCGAACAATAATCTCATGGTACATGAAGTGGGTGAAGGTGTGCAGCCGCTCGCTCGCGTCCTGACCTGAGCATTGGTCGCTGAGTAGGTGGAACAGGAGACTCTCCCTCCAGCTGCCGCGGCAGTCTCCACAACGTCTCTTTGTAGATGACCCTGGCGCTGACTCCGATCCACAGCAGGGTCGACAGCGACGAGTAGTGCAGCGCAATGCCCACCTGTCACATATTTCAGTCAGATTAGATATCAAGTTTACACCCCACTATTGGAAAATTATTGCTCTGTGTAAACTCAGAACTTACTGCTTGACAGACCACTGGGTAGCTGGTCAAGCTTATGCCTCCTGCGTAGATGGCTGATGTCATGGCGATGTGGAAGCAGGTATTCAGTAATGTGTGCCAGCTCTTTCTCGATATGTGAATAGTGCTGTAGGGACACAGAGTTAAATGATCAGAAGATAAAAAGCAATAGCAAACAGCTGTGAGAAGTCTCTGAATGCACATACCTGTGATGTAGTATGTGTGTGATGATGATGGTGAAGAGGCAGAGGAGAAGCACTGCAGTGCAGGCGTACACCACAGGGTGGAGCATGACTACAGACTTCGGTGAGGATCCGGGGAAGTCAGGCACCTCCTAGAGAAAAAAAAAATCCCATTCAGCAAAGGAAAGTCTCATTCAATGGTGAAATATAATTAAAAAAAATCTTGGTGTCCTACCTGCAGCACAGCATAGTTGCTGAGCAGAGAGCAGCGCATGGTGGAGGTGCTGCTGTCACTGTGGACCAGCTGACAGCCCTCCTGGCTCCAGGCTCCCTGCCTCTCCTGTCCCTTTTGGCTCCACTGGGCTGCAACAGCATTGGAACCAGGGGACAAGTGACGCAGTGACACCCAGATCGGCTCTGAGTGATTCCACACGCTGCAGCCCTCTGTCAAAGAAAAGGATTGAAATCTTTAATACAAAACTGCAGTGATGACCAAGATGTGTAAATGGCTACCTTGATATTAGAAAGTAAATCAGTTTGGGTTGCCAGATCTTCCCTTTTGCAAAATAATCCTCAACAACCCCACAGACATGAACGCACTATACTCTTCTGGTGAAAACAGCTAAATGAGCACTAGTAAAGGTCAAGGAAAAGTGAGTGCACAAAGAGTTGATAGATTTATTATGGAATTTACAATGTGAGTTTTAATCTACGGCACTTCTGTTCGTATAGGTACGACAATAAATGATTCTTGATTGTGTCTACATTAGTGTCTTTGAGTATCATGAAAAGCGCTCTATAAATAAAATATACTATTTTTATTATTTAATGAAAAGGGTTGAAACTCAATACAAAAAGGGAGGGAGGCTTTCTAGTATTTCATTACCTTGTATCTCATATATCCATACTGTATACATTATTCCTCTAATACGATGGTACAGTCAGACCATCTTGGCTAATCTGGGTTTGCTTTAATCAGGGGCCATAAAGGAGCCCCAATTTACATAGAGGCCTCAGTTATGTGTCCAACATCCATTCACATTTTCAATTTCTGATTTGGTTATATGCACATTTAAGTCATTCCTTGTCATTCACTTTTCGATATATAGATTTAAGCGAAGCAACACATCATTTACTATATTTTCCTAAAAATGTTCCTTGTTCAAGCATTTTGTGAATGTAGAAAAATAAAAATAAATCAGAAATTGTGACTACTTTATTAAAAACATGAAATTCAGGGGTCAATCTGATTTTCAGCAGGGGCCAGAGCCCCCCTGGCCCCACCCCTGGATCTGCTCCTGAGACACACTTTGTAACGTCTATCTCATTATAGAAGAACAAATCTGATTAAGCGTGATGCGAAACATCTTGTTTTCTACTTCTGCTGCTTTGAAAATGTAGTAGTATCAATCCTGGCATCCTAGTGACAAAATCTATGATATTAGCTTTACCCCAAGACAAAAAATGTGTTCACGTTAAAGAGATATAGGGATCACACCACAATGTAGCAATACTAGCAATCTCTTATGAAATGATATATATGTATTTTAGGTTATGGGAAGATTCCTTACCTAGGCCTACAAAGACGACAGGAGTGTTGACACTTCGTCTGCGGTTGTGATCCCCAGTGTTGCTCGAGTTTCCAGACAGAGGAAAGAAGCTGCCGGTTCTGAAGGCTACAAACTGCAGTTTACAGTCGGCAGTAGCATCAGGAGGAAACAGAGTTGCTGGAATAGTCACAGACGCCAGGGCCACTGAATTCTGGGGAAGAAGACATGGAAATCATGTATTTAAAGTTGAAATCCACCATTGAACCCTGTTCATGGGGAATGCAGGAACAATAGGTCACTAACAACCCACTAATGAAAACAATAGGCAGATGCTCATGCCTCACCTTTAGTAGAAAATTGTTGAGGGAGGTGTTATGGGAGCCAGTGCTGCAGCGGAACCGAAGCTGCTGTTCATGGCTGGACTCTGCCATGTCTGATCCCAGGCTGCCCACTGAGACCTCGCGACGCTGGTACGCAGTGCAGGTTATACCAGTGAAGTGGGCCGGTCGGATTAAGTGGGCCTCCATCACAATGTTCCTGGACACCTGTGCATATACAAAACAAATATGAATGGACTTTTACATATATATTATCAGTATATAATTTCAGTCATTATCTGTGTCTCAATTTTAGACAGACATAAGGTGTCTAAAATGAAATTGATAGATTTAACATTTTGCTTTAAAATTGTTTGTTTAATTTTGCTACATAGGCTAAATCATGAGATCGATCAAAAGAACAAAAAATATTCACATTAATGCTTTGGTTGCAAATTTATGCACGTGCGATTGCCATGATAAATTATAAATATATTCAGGATAATTCTCTAGAAGCTTTGCATGCACTGTTAATAAAGCTCCTGATGAGATGATCATCAGGTTGATTGGGTACCATGGAGAAGTCTTGAGCGTGACTGTGTAGCTGAGGCCAGGCCAGTGTCTCCAGAGAGTACACGATGGAGCTGCAGGCTCTCTTCTCTCTCTGAGCGAGAGCGAGGATCTGGTCGTCCACCTGCATCAGGTTACTGCCCATCTCAACCAACACCTCTGACAACTGCAGCAAACACACACACAGATGATTAAGCTAAAAGGACTGCAAAGTCAGGAGAAAACATGACACACATATCTTTACACAGCCAATTTAAATTTGTGAACTTAAATCCTTCTCACCTCCCGCAGAGGTCGGACAAATTCCATGAACTTCTCCATCATTTGTGCCACGTACAACACATCTACCGAGTCAGTGAAGCCTGCAGCCTCCAGGGTGTACGTGCGCACCTGATGTGCAACAGTGACGGCGTTGGACGCATTGATTGGCTTCTGTAAAACAAGGAATAAAGGTCTGATGTCATCAAACATAATCTTCATTGTGTTTACTGAACATGAAGCACGGACTTGGCAAAGTAAACCGTGCACTGACAGCAGCACTGACCAAAATGAAGGTATGCAGGACACGGGTGATGCCGTTGGTGTAATGACAGTCGGAGTAGTCCCCGTCCTGCCACTTTCCAGAACGATCACAGTACCGAGAGGCCTTTTTCTGCTCCATACCCCCCTCCACAGACAGGGAAGGGTAACGCAGCTGTAGGCAGTATTGTTGGGAGGTGATGCCTGCCAGGGTTCTTGGCCACCTGAGGATTAAAACCAAAGAATAATGAGAACACTGAATCCTTCGGTATGTAATAACAAATAATGTAACTGTTACCAACCTGAACTCCCCACGGTTGTTGACAACTTTATCCTCTGGACAGAAGGAGGCACTGTTCTCCAGCACCACTATTTCAACACTGCGAGACGTATTACCACGCCCAGTGGAAACCACACACTCCCACTCTCCACTGGCCTCCACATGTACGTTGAATAGAATCAGCTCACTGGATAAAGATATAGACAGCTCATCATAACACCTTCTTCTCCAAAATAGTTTATTCTAGTATGGCAATTTGAATGATAAACAGCATCACCAGGGGACATGAGGGAAACACAGAGCACCCATAAAGCCTGTGTCTCTCAAGTTAACTTACCTGGTGATGAAGGTGCAGTCGTGCAGCACACTGTTCTCCAGCTGGACACCCATTTCTGGGTTGGAGGTCACCAGCTCACCGTTTTGACGCCAGTGCAGAGTGGTGATCTTGTCCACCAAGGCGGCTGTGCACTGGAAGGGCAGCCGATCCCCTTTGAAGACCACCTGACGTTGGGACGGCAGCAGCGACAGGGTGTGCAGCTCCAGCGGACCATCTGAGCACCACCGGTGGGAAAAGACACAGACGCGGCCGTTACACATCACGCTGAATTATTTCTGCTCTCTCATTACCCAACCGCAGCTCAAAGTTTCCACAGAAGTTATGAGGAGTCTGCCACAGATTGGATGCAGCCTGCAGCAATTCATAAATGCGACCCACAGGATTAGTCGTCAACACAGCTCACTGATGCTTTTAGAAATATGTCCCCGCTGAGTGACTGGGATGGATCTCCTTTCCGCCCTTTGCGTCCACTAATTCTTCAAATTACTGGGATGATCTTGAGCACTGTTATGATTGCATTTTCATTGTCATTCGCAAGCTTATGCTTTCTGAAACACTGCGGTGAACTGCCTCATTCAAATGTCTCATTCTCAGCCAGGCTCTCACCACAGCTCAGCTGACTCTCCCTCAGTCCACGCAGGGGCTTTCCCTTTAGGCTCCTGGGGTAGGCACACAGGGTTTCGTCCCCCAACCTGGCAGAACTGCTGCGAAAGAAGCCCGGGACCCAACGCAACCCACAGTCACACGACAGGTGGTCTGAGTTGAAGTTTCTGCAGAGAGAGGTCAAATACAGTGTTATCCAGCTGCTCACTATAGCATCTAATGTACATACGGCACACACATGTGGAGGTGGGGAGTTAAGAACTACAAATACTTTGTTACTGTACTTGAAGTAGATTTTTCAGGTATCTGTTGTTTACCTGGTGGTACATTTTTCTGAGAACTCCTCACTTTTAAGCCAATATCTTTACTTTCTACTCCTTACATTTCCAAAACAGACCTGTTACTTTGTTTTGCATCAAGTGCCGTCTTCCCAATAACAAAATAGATGTCAACATAGAAAGAAGAGTCAATAACACAAAAAAGACGATTCCATATATATCTATCAAAGCAGAGACAAAAGAGCACGTGTCTGTGACAAGGAGTAACAACATGATAGAAAGTGAATAGTCAGCTGATAACACTGATAACATCAACAATGTCAATGATGAAGAAGAGGAACTGCACATTCTCAATCTCTGGCCATATTTAAATACTTTATTTCATACATCGTACAGATTTCCTCCTTAATGATTTTTTTCATGTTCACAAACCTGTATATTTTGTATATTAAAGCATATTTAATTTGATGTAAGACTTGTTTAAGTTAAATGGTTGTTTAACTCAATAAATGTTGCGAGTACCTCTTCTTACTTTGAGTATATTTCAAAACCTTTATTTGTTTACCTTCTGTTTTAGTAAAGAGGTTTCTTTATTTCTATTTAGGTAAGGGATCAGTACATATTTGCTACGTGACACCCCAACAAACAATAACAGCCACCCTTTATCACCTATTTATTTCAGATTTATTATTTGTCTCCATGCAATCAGACTTGAAATGTTTGTATCTTCTGGTTAAAGATAGCCTGAGCTGAAATATGTTTTTCATCTTAAAATAAATCGTACACATAAATACAGGTTGTTGCTTATTTGAAATGTTCCACATTGGCTTGAAGGGATGTAAAAAACATAGCAAACCAGTAACAAAATAAATATTGCCAGACATAAATGTTATCTTCATCTATAATATTTATTGTTTCATCCAGATATGGAAAGGCATGCAATGAGAGTGTGGCGTCTGTGATACTCACACTAGCTTGAGGGACGGCAGTTCCTGAAACACTCCTGGGTCCATGGTCGATATGATGTTGCCAGAGAGATTCCTGGCAGAACGCAAATTAGATACAAGCCAGTTAACTGAACGGCTTCAACCTTAACATAAAACATCCTCTATCTTTAAAATATCTGCTCCTCTTTCTCTTACAGTTTGGTGAGGTTGGTCAGTCCCTGGAACATGTCGGCAGTCAAGCAGCCAATGCGGTTGTTGGATAGGTCGCTAAAAGTGTGAGGAGACAAAAGGAATGTATTGGTTATTTTCAAATGAAGAGGACCTGTCTCAGCCACTCAGCAACACAGATTTTGATATTTTGACTCTTTCACTGCCCATGTTCCAACTGAAGACCTCTGTCTCAGTCTTATATAGTGAAAAGGATAAAAGATAAAGCATTTTCTTTAATTCCATTATCTTCATACTGCAGTGTTCTCTTTTTTTAGAAAGTTAGAATAAGTTGAAGAATTATAACAACAGTCTCCGCCACTTTCTCTTATCACAACTCCATGGGACCCCAGTAAAAGTTTATCACCCTCGGGGTAAAAGCAGGGCCCCTGGTCTGCTGTCCGTCCCTGAGTGTGATGTATAGCCACAGCCAGAGAGGGATCTGCTCTGCTGCCCCTCTGACACTACCCAGCAGAGAGCTGTCCAAAGCATGTGTTTATCTCCCCCTGTTTGTTTTGAGAAACCCCAGACTTTGCAGGGAAAACACAAGTAGGGGGAGGAGGGAGGGGAAGTCACGCGGTGCAGCACAGGCAAGCAGCTCCGACCCACGCCGCAACCAAGACCTCGGAGTCCGAAAAACACAAAAGGGTGAACGGTGAGCCGCGGCGTGGGCCTGAGGTTTACGCATCGGTGCGCCACCAGAGATGACAGTGCACAGCCCCCGCAAGAATCAGCAGGAACACTTAAGTGAACAAGGCCTTTATGGTCACGCTAACATCAGGAGCTCGATGCAACATATGACATCTGCGATGAGTTGCAAAAACAGTGCATGTTTTTCTCTTTTAGCAACTACTGTAAATTTGGTGAACAATCAAAAAAGAAAAACTACAGCTATTGTCTGCCTGTGTGCATGATTTCTACATTTGCTGCTCTGAAACCAAAGGGAATGTGAGTCATGTTAATGTGTACTTACAGTTTCCGAAGCTCGGACAGGCCCTGGAAGGCTCCAGGCGTGATGGTGCTGATTAAGTTGTGCTTGAGGTCCCTGGGGAGAGAGAACATTTCAGGTCAATGAGAGAATGCGTGCAGGGATGATGTGTAGATACATCTTCAATTAGGTGCAGTTCTCATTGTAAACATGTGTGTTGGATTGGGCTGTTTGCATGGCCTGTGGTGACGCTGGTTGCAGCTTTTTCACTGAAACTGTAAAACTGACCTACAGTAATTGAGTAGAGATAGACTGCACAGCAAGCTGTACAACTGTTAATTCAAAGTTTGGTAAAAGCTTGAATAAGTACACAGAACCCTGAACTGGAGAATCAGTTGTAATCCACAATGTCTCTGACGTTGATGAGTCCCAGCCTCTGCTGTTACAGAGCCCTGGTCACCTCTTTATTCAAAGTTTTTTTTATATTGAATGCATCGTGTCTCCAAGTCGCTCTAAATACATTTCCTTGGGTCCTCAACAATATACATGCCTGAGTGTGAAGTCGATAAAATGAACAGTTGTCTAGATGTGTGGCAGCTGCAAGCCGAAGTGTCCTTGGGCAGTGTATGAGTGATGGAGAGAGTACTGCACGTAGATGCACTGTATAAATGTGTGTGTGAATGGGTGAGGGGCAAAACTATATGGTAAAGCAACTTGAGAGTTCAACAAGCGCTTTATAAATACAAACCATTTACCTTTTGTGAGCCAAATAAAGACAGACAGAGAGACAGATATATAAATGTGCGAAATATGCAGATTTCTTCTGTATTGAGTATAGTTAGTTCAGAGTAATGAGTGTTTGTGCAGTAGAGATTCTGGTAGATTATTATTATTACAGAGCCAGGCTAGCTGTTTCTTTAAAGCTAAGCTAACTGTCTGCTAACTGTAAATTTATATTTCATGGACGTGCATGAGGCTGGTATTAATCTTCTAACTCCTGCCGTGCCTTCTGTCGTCCCTCCACTTCTTTCACAATGATTCTCTCCACGATAAACTTGGCCACTGCGAACCGTAAATGTGAGTTTCTTGAACCGCCTTTGAAGATCTGATTTCACACTATCATATCTTCTGCAGCACTTTTCTCCCCTGTGTTTCCATTCTGCACCCATGTGTTAAAGCATTCAGCTGCATACCCCCTCTCCATCAGTAACTTACATTAGATTTTGAATCCTAGAAGTTTTTTTTATTGGCCAGGTGGGAATAGTGAGGTTAAAACAGGTCAGCAGACGGATGGTTATTGACAGGACAGGGTCACCGCGGGCTTACATGTCATCCATGTTTCTACAACTTGAAAAATGTCTGCTCCCATTGGACCGGCAGCAGAAGAGGATTTCGCTGCAGGAGCGCTGCAGCTGCATTTTTGTCTATTTCGCTTCTTACCGAGACCTCAGGGGACTTTCTGGTCCTTTTTTTTGTTTCCACAGAGATTATCTGTCATCGCCGCTCTCGACCACAAGGCCTCACACCCTGTACACAGCTTCAGGATTCTCTTAACCATTCTCTCGTCCTCTTTCCAAGAGATGAGTTATTTTGATCAAACTAGGGCAGCGAAATTGTTTTAGAAAATGGCTTCCAGTTAAAAAATTTGACAGTGCGGTTCGGCTGGGATAGAGTCAGAGATCAGGGTTTTTGCTGTTGGTCCAAGCTTTCGCCAAGCCATCGCTCATATGTGGATTAAATACAGGAGACAGGTTATAATGATGGAGCAAAATCTCCCTGTCCTCGGCCCAAAAGGCTGAGGTCTGTTGTGTTTGTCTCAAAGCAGACAGCCTTGGACGGCTCAGCCCTGCTGATTGAGTGCGTTGCCAGTTTGTCAGACAGAATTACCTCACAGCTTTTACAAAAAGGTAGAAATGTTTCCCCCTGTATCATTATTAAGATAGATACATAAATAACGACGATTATACAGGATATAAAAGTATAGTTTATATGTGTGTGTGTGTGTGTTTGACGAGGAACCAGAGCCTTGAAAGTGTGTTCGGCAGTGGATATTCCCAGGTTCCTGTGTGACAGTAGCTGTATAGTTGTTGACCGGGGCGGGTGGGGGGGAGAACAATACTGCTGTTTCCAGTCTGTGTGTCCCGGGGCTCATTAGTGCAGCAATGAAAGACGAGGCACTGCCCACTGTTTCCTCTCTCCCACTCACACACATATTCAAGCTTGCGTTTGCCGTGTAGCACTGATCTCCACGTGTATATGCACCAAAACCTGCATTCTTATCAATGTAATGATTAAATGTGCTTCTGGCGTTGCAATTAATTCATACAGTTAAGTTAAGCGTGGCCCTGGAAAAAGGATTTTAAGACTGACTAACTTTAAATACCCCACATGAATGAAAATATGAATATGGATACGTATGAATTTCATGAATTAATAAGAAATCCCATCGGCTAATAAGGTTCAACCCATCGGCTGATCTCAAGCTATTTAAATATGTTTTCAGGACAAGAGAGAAACAAATGTTATGTAGAATAATGAATAATGATAATAATATAACTATAAACAAAATAAAATAAGTATAATGTTACCTATGTAACAAATAAATAATATGAGTATATTTATATAACCTAAAGCCTTTTGAAATAGAATGTTCATTATTGGACATATATGTTAATATATGTCCTTGACTGATCAGTGATCTCAATCTAAATAAAATTGTGAAATAAAACGTTCAAAACATCAAATTATTAACATTACCTAAAATAGAAAACTGACTTTATATCTTTTCTAATCAGTACAATAGTTGAAAAAGACACAATGTACCATAGAAACTACTTTGTTTGATCTAAATCAAACAAAAATAAGTACAAACACACACTCACACTAACAGTTGTACTTTTGGAGGTTTACTCTAATAACTGAGTCATGCATGGATGTGCACCATCAGACCCAAAGGGACAGAGGATTTATGTTGATGTTGGTGTTGACGCCCTGAGAACCACATTGTGACATTGGCAGCACAGAGTTCATGAGGGACTCAAACTCAATGACAGTGCGCTTTTTAGCAATTGAACCACAAAACCGATCTTCAACTAACAATACACGTCAAACCGCTGCGTATTCATACCTGCCTGGAAAGTGCCCAGTGCTGTGTGTGTCAACAGGTCACTACCTCTGATACACTCTCTTATCACCAAGCTGGGGAATTCGAAGGAGCTCACCAGAGTCTACAGCATTTGAAGCCCCGGCCTAGTGCTGAGCCCTGCTGCAGTCCAAACGTCAGCTCTCATTCACCAACATAATCCAGGCTTAATCTCAGCTGCAGCCCCTCGCCACTTGTCCACACTTCCAGATTTATTTCAAACTTTATCTCAGATATACAGCACAAGGCAGACTGCAGCGCAGGCCTCATACTCAGGCGATGACTTGTCGGCGTGGCCTCTGGAGCACAGCTTCACAGCTCAGTGGCCTTGACACTGATGACAACAGCTGTCACCAGGCAAGAGGATAATAGTAGAGATAATAAATAGTTCAAAGCCTCGCGCTCGCTCAGAAAATATCATTTTTGAAAATGTTAGAAGCTGCAACTTGTAGCTATTACTTGTTGTCATTATCTTACACAGCGGTAGCATGTCGTTCTTCAAGTAAAGCTACATGATTGGTGGTGACATGGTGTTATTATGAATATGGCTTTTCTCTTTGAGTTATGCTTTGTAACCTTGGAAGTGCGTTGCTTTATCCCCTTCACCACATGTGGCCTGTGTGATTGGGTTGAGACAAACTCAAGCTCACTCGTGGCCCAAAAGGGGCTATTGTCTGCTACTAGTGGGCCTAACACCAGCCTCTGCCATTAAGAATGTCTTTTTTCTTGTTCACAAACTCCTCCTGATCAATGGGACTAGTCCTCCGACATTCTGAAGAGTCATTTCTCTGTGGGTATAAGGGATGAGCACCTGGGGCCCATGCAGACTGGAGAGGAGCGACGTGCTTGTAGGGCACCGAGAGGGTAATAATGAAGACATGTTCTGTAAAGCGCTCCAGACGTGGAGTGCTCCATTATCAGGAGCACAGGGGCAGGGACTGGAGTGCTCCACTGACATTGTTTGGGCCCCGGAGGGAGCTGGGAAAATGACTGAAACCAGGGAATGGCCACTCATTATCACCAGACTTGAATCAAGAATTTCTCTTCCCTGTTTCTTGTTCTTATTTTTATTGACTGACGTGGTATTGCAAGGCCAATTTCTATAATTTCATTGCACATGTCTTTTACTGCAGAACAATATAAGAAACTGCCTGAAGATAGAACAAATAAATAAGGCCCTGGATTAAAGTTGTGTTGGAAAAAACAATGGGGGGGTTAACTAGCACCTTGGCTCCTGGCAGAGGTCACTGGAGACCATTTTTGTGCCGCGTGTCATTTCCTGTCTGGTTGGCGTATCTCGTAAAGGCTCTTGCTCGTTTATTTTTACAGTTTCCTTTTTCTCCTTTTCTTTACTAGCTAGCTTTCCTCTTCAGGGAGGGGCAGGTGGGATTCTGTACTGAGCAAAGTTGTCCCTGTGTATGGCCCCGCAGACCCCACCTCCCTACTCCTCAACACACTTGCTCACAATGGGGTCTCTGTAACACAGGCCCCAAACGTACTCCTGCCTTCCCCCCAAAACAGGAAACCAGGATCTGCAGAGCTCTTGTTTTTATACTAATTTCCTGCTATGCTGCCCCTTCCCCAGATTATTTTCTTTACCTTTTTCCTGGTTCCTCTCAGATTGGATATACCTAATCAACGTTTGTCTGCCTTCGTCAGGAAACCAACTGCTTTGATGAAGCTATAGGAGCATAAATAGACATTAAGTATTGTATTCATAAAACCGCTGTCACAAAGATGAAACAACTGGACACATACTTAACATTTTAAAATGCATCAGTGGAATGCTATGGCCTTGGAGGGGATTCTTTTGGTGTGTTTTGGTTTGTACTGGACTCAGTCTGCACACAACCTTGACAAATTAAACATTGTTTGAAAGCTCAAAGTGTCAGAACCAATTATTTAGTATCAGCTTCAACACTGCCAAAGCTGTTCACACAGAATTGTTTTAGACCCAAAGTACTTTCCATACAGGCAATTCTCCCATGTTTGTGCCTCTGTATCTTTCTTAAAGTCATTCTGGGCTTTGGGGTATAAAATTACCTTCCAAATGAGACCATCTGTAATCATGTCTGTAGCCAAAAGGAAATAACACTACCCTTTTATTTGCGGTACATTATTTTCAGGCCTGTAATGGAGGTGTTGGCTATAGAGGGTTAAGATATTTCCTTCGGACCTGGACAATCATTGATCCTACACCGTACTATGGTTTACTGCTCATGACAGACAGTAACATAAACTGTGGATCCAATTGCACAGCCGTTAGTGGGATGTACAAAAATGGCATTATAGATTTTTATTTGAAGGGTAAAATTTCCTCAGTTGATTATATGTTTCTATAGTGCGCAGCAAGAGGAGCCGGGGATCATCCTGCCAAGGAAAACTCTGGAACCACGGACTTTTATTGACTTTAGTCCTGAGTTTTGGAGGAGCTGAAAGAAGGGGGCGATGTCCACTCTGGATTTTCATCTACCAGCATAAACATCAATCTCAGTTCATGGTTTAATGCAACATAAAGTGGATTATAACAGTTGTTTATCAGAATTATGATCATGTAGGTTTCTCAGAGCTAGAAGTTGTAGTAATAGAGAATAGATTGTATAGTGCAAATTTGTCCACTACTGATTATGATTATGATACAACATAACCTGAGTAATTTGAGCTTAAAAACCTATAATAACATAGATATGAGGAATCCGAGTTAACTTGTCACTCAAATTATGAAATTATGGAAATTTAGTCATGTACATGAAGGAATTTTCAGCCAGTAGGTGGACTACAGCTCATGGAGATTAAGAAGGAGGAGGAAGAGAGACCCAGTGAGCTGGGAGAGGGGAGATGCAAAAATAAAGCAGAAAAGGAACACAAACGGAAGTGGGGGGAAGAAAGTCCAGAGAAAGCTCAAGTTCCTCCGGAGGAGAACGCCATTGAAACCATATCAAGTTTGTTGAACGAGTGTGCTCGAGAGTTACTGGCGTATAAAGTGCACGATTTGGTAATGGGCTTATGAGGGGGCTCACTCGCTGTTTCAATAAACCCCCAGAGCCATGACTGAGCTGGGCTTGCAATACAAACACACCCCGTTCCTTCGGTTTATCTGAAAGACACATCTGGAGTCTATCAACTCCAGCAGCAGCAACCCCCCCCCCCCCCCCTTTTCTGTTTCCACTCTCCAGCACGCTTAACCCCTTCCTCACCCATTCCACCCCTGAATGTCATGGACTCTCATTAGGTGAGAGTTGCCTAAGCGGGGGGCACTCGGTGGCGTGTGTGGGAAAACATACTTACCCAAATGTTCATTTTTCTGAGTGAGAAATGAGACTCGCATGTGCGACCTCCTCAGATGGCCTTTAGTTGTCTTCAGAGTGTTGGGAGGGTACAATCTGAACCTTGTCTTACCCACACTGGTCTAGACAGAGGGACTCCTTGCCATGTAAGCACATTCTCCACTGTTTTTATGTGCTATAGTGCTGCCCACCTATGCTTTGTTCCCCCTCATCAAGGTAATTTGCTTAGCGTGTGTGGAATAATGTTAATCTCCCCACTAAGGAAAACAACCTCAGCTTTATATAGGACAAACTGCAGGAGTGTGCTTCCCCTCCCTCCCTGTTTCCCTCTTCCTCTCTCTCCAGCCACCATACCATCTTTAGCCATCTCAGCTCCACTTCCCCTGTGTCAGATGGTGAAGTTGTTTAAGTTGGACTGCATCCTAACCCCAGCTGCTCAGAATGGCAGAGGCGATTTCAAGGTTGGTTTCAGAGAGGCTGAGGTGGAGAGCGAGTGGCCCGTCTCCCCTTTTGTAAAACAGATACTATCAAGTCAAAGAGTGACACATGGGCCCAGGCGCTTTGTAACCATAATGTGATAATAGGGTGTATATTTTCCATCATGCAGACAATTTTCTAAACATCTCTGCAGTGTGTGACTTACTGGTCACAGGTTTCTATGCAAACTTCCCTTTAATTCGTATTGCTCTACAGCCATAAATCACAAGAAACTCCTTATTTCCTGCTCTTGAACCAAGTTGTTCTAAGTCAACAGGAAGTTTCTAAGTAATCTGGTGTGATATTTCCTGTGCAAACTCTACGTGCATGTGTTTACAACTAAAGTTCCTGTCACTTCATTGACACTGTACGAGTCATTTTCAGACTCTCTTGTTGACAAAGTATATCGTGCTGCCAACACCTCAAGCCTCACCAGTCCTAACCACAAGCTTCACTCCTGCCTTTCAGACCTGTCCACTGCGAGTGTCCCGCTGCTCCCTCATCCATCACCACCGCTGCCCTCTGCTCTCCCTCTCCACTCTCCACTCCCTCTCTCCCTATAGGGTGAGCCGACCTGGTAATGAGGGCCCCTTGTGCCCTGTCTGCCTGTCCTGTGTCCCATGGTGCAGTGGGGCCCAGCTGGACAAGAGCCAGACTGCCTCGGCCCTCTTTGCTCATTATTCTCATTACCTTGCCTCAAATCAGTGCAAGGACAGGCCGCTGGGATCTGTCCACAACTCATAAAGGTCCCGGCTCGTTAGTGGGGCCGCCAGCGTCAGCTTCCATCAGAAAGCGTGTGCACAGAGGTGTAGGTAGTAGGATAGATGCACAAGTACAGTACCAGAACTCAAATGGTGTGTATACTAATGTGACCTTCTTTGCATATGGTGGGCGACACCACAGAAGAAAGGTATGATTCAGCTGGTGTTCAGTCCAAGAGCTGGAAAGACATAAGGTATTCCAAGATCCAAATGTAGCTGTTGGATGGCAGGTCTGTTTAAAAGAGCTACAAAAACATAGTAGTCCAGTAAGAGGGCAAAAACAAACAGGGCTAAATTGCTCCTCTGCACTTGGGTGGTTTGGCAGGTTATGAAGGCAATAGTGGCTTTGGGGAGGTTTGTCCCAATGAAAGGGCTAACTGTGTAGATCGCTGCACTGTCTGGCCCATGGGCCTAGAGGAGGGTGGCCTGCCTCAGAGCTCTTATTCTCCCACTAACAACAGCAGATCAGACTGCATTCAGCTCTGAATACACGTCTGGTGTGAGTGTACGGGTGTGAGTGTGCGTCTGCACAGAGAGTTAGCAGAGCCATTTCAAATGACTGGACAAGAAGTTAAGGTGCCCATACTAGGAAATACACTTACACCGAAGTCACAATGGAGATTGAGCAAAATTGTGTGTCTGTGTGTGTGTGTTTGTGTGTGTCTGCAGTCAGGGGAGCAGACTGTGTTTATCCTTGTCTCGTAGGGGAAGAGATGCAGTGTAATTCCCTGATGTGTGTTTACTCAGCCCTAGTGGGCCGCCCTTTGATTACAGTACTGACCACATAATATGAGTAACTGTTCACTACTGCTCCAAATGACAAGCACATGTAGACAACACACTGGAAACAATGAGGAGACCTGGAGAGCAGTGACAGGCTGAAAAGAGGCAAAACTCACATCTCACAGTTTCACATTGACAAGGACTCCGATTCAAACTTTGAATGCAACCTCACATCTGAGTCCATCCCTTCAAACCCCTCCATCACAGCAACGGTGAATTTCAATGTGGCATTTTTCACATCAGACAGCAATTTTCCCATGAGCTCAGATGTAATTATAAGCTGTGCAGGGCTCAATTAAAGGTTGAAGACGTCAGAGTGAGGGAACAGACCTCCACCGCTGTGTGTCAGAGAGCCAGCGGAGGCTGAGGCAGAGGAGTGAAATGAGGCCTGCGTGATTTACGCTACGTCCTCTCCTCACATCTCCCTCTGTGGAGCACAAGTGTGAGTGTTAGTTTGTCTGCACTGTTCTTTTTCTCCTAGGTTTTGTAGTAATGAGCCTCCAAGAAAGCTCCCCCCTTGATGGCCCCTGCTAGTTTTATCACTGCTTCAGGTACGAGGGCCTGTTAGCGGGTCAGCTCCAGGTTACCCGACCCGTCGACCCTGCAGCACAACAGGGAATCTTGTCCACACTTACAAAAACAAACATTCAGCTCATTTTACATCAAACACATCAGCCAAGATATTTACTTTGGCTTTCCTTTATTATCACTTTCACCCAAGCAGTTTTAGATGCAAGATATCTGTGTAGCATCTTCATCATCATCATCATCATTATCATCGCCAACAGCTTTATCAGCATCTTCGGTGCAAGATAGACTGCTGAGGTACAAGCTGAGAACATTGGCCTTAAATCTGTTCACGCATGGCACTCACATGCCAGACATGAAAACAGCAAGTACAGCAAAAATTTGCTTTTTTGTTCTTGACTGGCACATCTGCTGTGAGCTCCAGTAGGTAACTACTAATAAGGTAACAACTGCTGCAAATTACCATATTTTTTTTTCAACATGTTTGAGAAGCCAGTTAGCTTCATGGGTGGCAGAGCCGAGTGGCATGTGGAACTAATATCCCTTCAGCATACTCATCCCACCCTCTGACAAAACAAGTATGTCTGCCAGACTGTATGCAGACTACGGCTTGCTCCATGTGCGTAGTTAGCTACCAGCACACTATAAAAGCTTTACTAGGATGCTAGCACACCTTGCAATGGAATTTAATGTCTGGGAAACAAACTAGATGCAGTTCTCACAAGAGAGAATCAGAGGAGCCAGGAGTAGCTGGAAAACACAAGTCTAGACCGTAATGACTAAAATCAGCCCAGAGGCGATTTCACACCAGAGAGTCCAGACCATGGTCATGTCATTGTTACAATAGTTTTGGTTTCACATTGTTGTTTAGGGAGTTGACTATATACGTTTGTGTGCTATAAGTTCGTCCTTTGTACCTCCCTACACTTGAGATTGATTGTTTTGTGGATGGACGTCTGTCTGGCGTTGCTGTATTTTCAATTAGGCAGTCATGTTCACCAATCTTTTGGAATAAGGTGCATTAATTGAATTGATTTATTCAACTATTATATAGACTTCAATTTTAATATTATTGTGATATTACTATTAGCAAAATGAATGTCCTAAACCTTATATCATCGGAAACCAATGACTGCATCAACCACGCTTCCAGTGTCGAAATTGGTCCAAAAGTCCAAACTATCTGAAAAAAACTTTTTCCTAGACTAGAAAGAGTGAGTAGTCCTGGCAAGTCCTTGATAAACTGGACAAATGGAACAGTATGAAAAGTTAAGACATTACCAAAGTTGACCAAAAACTAAATTTTGATTCTGAATGTAATTAATCTCTTGGAGACCATGAACAGCTGTAGGCTACTCAATGTCATGACCATCCCAATAACTGTCCAGACAATAAAACCCCCAAGTGTTCAGCTTCTTAGTGACATGATCGGTTACCTGGGGACCATGAATGTCGGAACCAAATGTCATGAAATTCCATCTAATTGTTGTGTGATATTTCATACTAAAAAAGCGCTGTGTCAGGCGACATATTCACTATGGTAGCTTTCCCGTTTGTCACTGAGGAAGCTCTGCAGGAAAAAAAGATATTGTCTATCATCTGTCTCACACCCCATTCAGAGAGATTACAATGCTGCTAAGGAGGGCCAGACTGTCTGTGAGCCTTCGGCCAAGCTGCCAACATGCACCTCCTCCCAGAGATCTCCCTTATCTTGTCCTGCGGTTTCTGTGGAGTGGGGCTTACCTGATAATGAAGCACTGAAGTGTAATTATGTGAACTTTCAACATAACTTTGGGAAAGCCAGTCTGACTGTATCATCCTCCCTGTTGGATAGAAGCCCACAGAGCTTCTAACTGATTCACTGTCTATTTCTCTGCAAACGCCTAGACACACTTAATAACAGCTCCCACATATATGCATCCCATAAATCTAATGGAAAGAATAAATATGACACCTTTGCGTCAGTCAAGGTGCAAAAATAATCAAGCATGATAAGAAATAGGCTACTCACAGCTTTTCCAGAGCGTAGAGACCAAAGAAGGATCCATTCTTCAGAACTCGAATTTTGTTGTGGCTCATTATCCTGTTAAAAGCACAACACACAGTATTGTTAAAAATCAACAACTGATAATAAATAAAAGCACATTTTAGAAGGCCAAACTCAAATGTGCTTAAATACTATCTTGGACATTAGTTTCCCACTAATGTTGAGGGGGTCATGAGGGTGACAAGAGTCAAACTGACCACTCGGGCCTGTGGTCGCACAAAAGATTAGCCTGAGCAGAAACATTAGCCAAAGATGTTTCCAATTAATGCTAAAGACAAGAAATAGAACATCAAGATTAGGAGGGAAGCTGTAATCTTGATAACCATTTCGCATACATTTTTTTTTACATCAAAAGGATTTCTCTCCACATCAAACGAATGGCGGCACAGACCATCTTAATTGACTCTTTCCATAGTGACGAATCCCTTTGCTTAAGGGGTTCTTATCAGAGCAGAGGGCATGGTGCTGCAGCACACACTGGAAGTGAGCTTCAGATGGCTTCTCTGACAGGGGGAACATTGGATAGTTACAGCAATTACTCTGCTCTGAGGGACCATTGTCAGAGTCAGTGTAAGGACACACTTTAGCAAAGATGATATCTCTCAATACAAGTTGTTGAGTTTCTTGGGAAATAAACCAATTGTCTTGCCAAGATTAAGAAAGGAAGATCAAATACCAGGCTCATGTCTGTATGCTCAGTAGGAAGCTACAGGCAGTTCGCTTAGCTTAGCATAAAGACTGGAAGCAAAGAGAAACATCAAGCACGACTCTGTCGAACTGGTGGGTAACCTCTGCTGTGCTTTTTCACAACCACTCAAGCTTCCTTGCACCAGCAATACAGTCGGGCGGATGTGGCTCAGGACGTATAGAAGGCCGACTACTAACCAAAAGGCCAGTAGTTTGATTCCTACCTACAGTCTGTATTCTGAAGGGTCCGTGGGCAAGATACTGAACCCCAAATTTCCCTGTGGGCTGTGATGAATTGTGTTTTATGTAAAATGTTGTTGCACATAGAAGTGCTGTTTGAATGTATGTGTGGTTGGATGAATGTGACTTATTTTGTTATTGACAATAACACTGAAACAGGACTACATTAATACAATCAGGTTATTATTTTCTTATGAGAGCCATACAGTAGTGTGTCAGAAAATAACATGCACTGTGTTTGAAGCCAAGTGAATGTTCCCAGTGTTCTACAAAATATGTTTATGTTGTTTACTAATGCACTTTGCCAAATATCCTTTAGAGGAAATAAACCTGCTGCCTGGATTATATTTAGGGGTTTTCTTTTCCAGTTCAGGAAGTGCAATGTTCTTGCACAATATAGGGAGTAGTTCAGGCAGGATGGTCGGGCCTACAAAGCACAAAACGCTAACTCCAGAGGCCGTTCTTTTTTTACTGTGCATCACATGTGTTATTAGGTTTAGTCCACTTATGCACTTGGGAAAGGTTAGGAAATGTCTGTGCTTTTGTTATATTGAAAAACCCAATGCATCCCTCTGCTTCAACTCAGTTTTGACTTTGTCGATATTAAACCAAGACCAGGATCTACTCTGCTATTGCTAATTTGTTGTGCATAAAGATAATATCCAGGAGACAGTGTTTAATATTCATAGCTCGGTGTCCACTGCCCACATCTGCCCAGGAAAAGCTTAGGGTGCAGCTAGGGCCCTGATGCTGGCATCAGCCCATCATCATTAACACACCCTTCAGTTTCACGTCATCTTTGCTCCTACCACATGGCGCTTAATGGGCTGTTTGCGACATGAAGTGTGTTCCGAATCGAGAGAGTTGAGCTGTGTGTGCTCCTTTAAAAATGGGAGCTGACTCTGAACAGTCTGTGAGATTTACAGATTCAGCAGCAGTCGGCCCCCCTATTTCCTGCCACATCAATAAAAACAGTGCCTTCAGGCTGCGCCTTCCAGCTCAGTTAATGACCTGATTTAATCATCTAGTCTTGGTATATAGGGATAGACTGGCCCGACTCACTTCTTCACCTCAATAGCTTTGCTCACAGCCACGACATATGAAGGCAGAAAAGTCTGTCACAAAAGCAAACACAACTCTAAGGGTAAACCATCTCCTGCTCCAGTTTAAAACCAGAGACATATTTAGTTAAATTCGGCTTCAATCAAGATCACAGATAATGACAAAACCAAAGCTTTCCTGATGGTTTTACTCAGCTGTTCTATGTCTCAATAATTTGTATTTTAAGTTGTTCTGAGAAAGTATTATTACTATCTAAGAATCTAAACCAATGTCCAAAAATGGAGCCTTGAAAACCGATGCCATTGCAGATCAGAGACTAATTTCTAACTGTAAACTATAAACTAAACTCAAATATGTCGTGTTCATAATCCCCCCAGAATCATTGAAATAAATCCATTATCGTGTCACAGCATTTTGAGCGTGCATGTTTAACGAGCACAGTCCTCTCGTGCCGTAGCCTGCGTATGAACCTTTGACTCGTGGACCTTAAGGTCTCTCACTAGACTTTGGGCACAATATCTCTTCTATAACTGGATGCAGGCCCGAGATGAAAGCTACAGAAGATCCGGAACTGCCTGAATAATTCAATACAGATAGGAGAGGAGAAAGTCACATCTGGCAAAGAAACAAACCATTTAATTCAACACAGACAGTTTAGATACAGATAGTTCCTTTTTGACTAAGCTTATTATGCAGAAATAAAACGATTAGTCAGATTCCTGTGTATGTTGGGTCTGGATGCGCTTGAATGTCAACATGTGCGTGCGAACAAAAATTGGACCTTTTGTATACCTCTATTCAGATGTGTTTGTGTGTTATCTCCATGTGCACTTGGAGATCACAGAAACCCTCATATCTCTCAGGTTAAGTCATTTCAACACAGTATTAACGTGTTCCTCTGTACCTTGTGACTTGAAAGCTGATGTTCATAAAGGAGAAAAGGCCACAACATGAATTTTTCCCACAGACAACTAAAGGTGCAGATTTCCAGGAATGCGAGGATGTCTACAGAGGCTGTGCTCTACTGTGTAAGCCCTCGAAGTCAGATGTTTGGAGCACAGTTGTAGAGAAGGACATTGTTCTTTCGTGAACAATGCAGAGAGTACGACTCTGAGAAAGAGAGACAGAGGCAGAACTCTGTAAACAGACAGAAATAGTATGCGTTCCCATCAGGCTAAACAGGAAACCCAGCCAATTAGCTGTTTATTCAGAAACCGGTTCCAGAGTTCAGGGGTTGTGGAGAGAGCACTTCCTGGACAGCCATCAGACGGACGGAGCAGTGACCAGAGGCAGGTGACAGCTAAGGAGTAACATCTCTTCACCACTGCTGGTCACAAAGGTTAACAGAGCTTTACAAGCACAGAAGATGAGCAGCTTTTTAATCATGGAGGTCCAAGCTACCAGCAGACCCAATGTCCGCTCTGTGCAGTTTAATTTACTGTACACGAGTGACTTGTTTACTTGTCATCAGTGACATATCAGATGGCAGATTGAGTTAATCTGCTCTTCTGAACAATACGCTGTATAATGCAGTGTGCTAACTTAGTCCAGACATCTTGAATGGTATCCCTCATTCACGCGACTCTTTCAGGCCACAAAGGCTTCAGTGAAACCCGACAGGCTAATTGAATCCGTCTAATCAATGCAACAAGAAAACAGGGCCACATGTCAGGCCCCAGCATCCCATTAAAGCCTCTCATCTAATTCATTTACATGAAGATCAAAACACCGGGGGTCACGTACGAAGATTCGGGTCAAACAGAAGCACAGGAGCCAGCTTCCGCTGTGCAGAGCATTCACATGTTGCAGAGAAGTTATCCAGGGTCACACATAAAAACACATGTATACCACCACCTCACTTGTTCTACTCTCTTCTAGTGCTTTCAAGTCTGAAATGGAATTCAATACATTACCAAGGATAAAAACAAATAGCAACTGTGGGTGTTTTTAACAGAGATAAAACTCACCTAAAATACAACTTTTTCCTGTGTAGATGGAAAGTTTTTTCCTGTGTATTCAAACACTTTCATGATTAACCTCAGCTGAATTTGCTATCTATTTGCTACAAACAAAACATTAGCTTTATACAAATAGAGCTTAACAGCTTGGTTATGAAAGTAAAAATGATGTAACACGCTCGTGTAGAAGCCACAAGTCCATACGCTATCAACTGAGTCTTGAGAAAAACGTGTTTTGTACACAACATCAAGTGCTACACTACCCACAATCCTCAGGTGTAGTGGAAACGATTATCCTAAAATACATTTGCTTTTTTTTATTATTTTACAATTTCTATTTCCTGCAAATCAAATGACAAAGGATCCTTTGGCATTTGAAAAATGACTTACAATCTCTTACAGGTCACACTTATAATTATTTACTGACTTAAGTTATTGTGATGAGATCACATTTCTGAATTAATGTTTGGTCTATGTTCAAAAGAAATGATTAAGAGATAAATTATATAAATCCTCAAAGATACTCTCAAACGCCTGCAGCTCCTTTAAAGGAGTCACAGATTTTAGGGAAACTTTGTAGAACAATGTAATCTTTTCACAGGACATGTATTGAAAGTGGTTTTCTAAACGGATGAAAAATCCCTCTCAACCCGTTAACCCAGATGTTGGCAGAGATCTATCCAAACAAATACATTGTTGGCAAAGTAAACTTTAAGTATTAGTTGCAGAGAGGGTGGATTTACAGAAGCATATTGAGAAACGCTGCGGGTTTTGTGGTCATTTCCATTTCATTTCAAATATAGCATATTGCTACTACAATCCTAACATCCCTTATGTTTCAATCCAAGAACCATTGTGCAGCGTGAGTTCAAGGTTTCCTTGTTGTGTGCTGGAGTGTGAAAAAGTAAAAGCCTTACAAAGAGTCTTGTCTAGAAAACCGCAGCAGCTCCTCCCTGCACCATGCCACTCACTTTGTTGGTTTGCTCAATTTGCTTCTTCAACCCACAGAGCCTTTGAGGGCCACACAGGGGCAGGACAGCACGTCGCAAATCGTATTTGCTCACTGATTTACTTCCGCTCTTACCCCTTGACTCTTCACTGGACGGCAGTAATAAAATGCATCAGGTCCATTATGTGTGTGTGTACTGTTAACGATAACTGTCTATCTGATGCCTTTCTACAGCTGCTTTTGGTTTTTGCGTCATTGTCAACCAATCATTTTGACTGAGGAATCTTCTCCGTGGTGCAGCTGTAAAGGCCTGATGTGAGGTGTGCGGCACCGACACAGGGAGCAGCGGCTGAACGGAGTCCTTTCAGCTTTTTCACATCACAACCTGGTGCAGAAATGATGGACGGAGAGGGAGAACACATCCTTCTATATCCTGTCCTAACCACAGCTAGAATAAACCCAAACACACAGCAAGATGTCTTGTGTGCAGTCGGTTCTCACTGGAAGTACAGTCAATATCTGTGCCCCCTTCATCCCACTTCTCTGGTTAGACACACTTAAGGCTTCTGTACTTTTTATGCATACAGGAAATGCTTCATCCTAGCCTGGCATTCAGTGCAGGACATGAATGAGATGCATTTGAGTGAAAAAGTGCTGATCCAAATATTTTGGCATGCTGGACTTAGACAGGGAGCTCTATGTGGCTGAAAACCCCCTCACAGGAACAAAAAAGGATCTTAAGAGGGATTTAGATTTAATAAGAATTCATCTTCAGGCTAAGCTGCTCGCCCCCATTACCTTTGTAGGACTATGTACTTTTTTTCTTTGTTTCTGCAGCATCACCCTGAAAACACCTGGAGCTGCTGCACAATGACCGGATGCTGAGACACATGGCGCTGATAGGAAGCTCTAGCTCATCCTGAGTGATGAGCTATAGTGTCCAGGGCACAGGTTCACTTTAATAAAGAGAGTCAAAACAGGCAAGTGGGCCGCCGTGTAAACATCATTTAACTCTGGATAGGTCTCCTACCCTCGAGGCCCACACGCGAGGTGAAACACAAGAACCCTTGAAAGAAACTGGTAACGTGCCACGAATCCAGTCCTAAATCGGAGACCAATCGGAGCCAGATAATGAGAGTGATTTTCAATGAGCAATCTCGGAGCGTCATTATTGAATTAAAGCCGGTTTAATAAGCGCGCTGACTTGAATGTGCACACGCTGGTCTGTGTCACTCACAGCAGCAAAAAAGTTTCATATAAAGAAAAGAGTAATTTCGCCCTAGAGGGAATTTTCCTTAGAGGTAATTAAATTCTGCTGAAAGAATACGATTATCCACTTTCACACAGCATGGCATTGTTTGAGCATTCTGCCTGCGCACAGCTGAGAACTTTCTGCAAAAGATCATCAGTGTTTTTTCCTTTTAATTTCTCCTCTCTACTTTTCCATTTGAGTAGCGGCTGCTTGCCAGAGTTGCATTTCTGGCGCATTGGCAGTTCACGACTTGGCAGAGCAGTAAGTGAACATGGCAGCGTTTCTCTTTATATACACATCACACACACGGCGCTCGGAGTAATGAGATCAGACTTAGTGGATCTACAAAATATTGTGGTTGAACCAAAAGATGGATTAAAAACGGTATTACTTAATTTGGCTGTTACCAGGTTTTCCAAGGCCGCGTCTCCCCCCCCCCAAAATGCCAAGTCCAATAGATCAACAGCCATTACAGAACGACATTACGTTAGAGTTTAACCTCACAGACACGGAGCTGGCCTCAAATCACACTCAGAATAACATCATACCTTTGCTCTATGATTCATTCAGGATTTATGGTCTTTATAAAAAATCATCACTCAAGTTGATTCGTGGAATTTACGGTTAATTCAGATGAAGAGAGGTATTTCATCAATCATAAAAACGATTTGTTTGACTTGTGTGTGAAAATGAAATGCATTGCACTTTCAATGTCAATAGTATGTGTGAGAGATTGTTGTGTGGAATAGAAACTTCTTGAAAATGTTTTCACGGATAGACAATTCACATTTGTCACTTTGTGTTACCACGCCGAGGTTGTTTTTACTCAAGACCGTTTGTTTGTTTGTTTGTTTGTTTGTTGACAAGATAACGCAAACACAACTGGACGGATTACCAGCAAACCTTGTTGACGGATGCGGTTTGGGTCAGGGAAGAAACCATACAATGTAGGTGTAGAACCCGAACCAGTCATTTTTTCAACACTTTCTTTAACCTGAAGCAATCAAGCTTTTTACATTTTCATAGTTTTCCCAGGGAATAGTTCATAAATCTTGATGAGAAAAAGATCTGACATATTTAAGGGCCTGATATCTACAGTATACGTCTATATTTGGTGGAGCATGATATAATGTAAAGAGACTGTTGGGCCTTGGCGGAGGTATGTGCTCTGAGTGCCATTCTAATTTGTAAATGCATTTTACACTATCACGCACATATGGTACACGCAACCTCTTGCTGAGTTGGGGCTCCTGTCGCAGCAGTAATTGGTATGGACCTTCATTAGTGGCCGTGAATTCTGGGTCAGGACATTTCACGTGTGTGTGTGTGTGTGTGTGTGCGTGTGTGTGTGTGTGTGTGTAGGCATTAGGGGATCAATGAGCAGAACTAAATAATAATTAACATTTTCTTAATTTGTTTATAATCATCCAGAAATAAGAATTTATGTGTTTTCATTAGCTTAGAACGATCACTTTACATTTCCAAAAGGTCTGCCATGTTACAACAATTATTCTACAGTAGGCAGATTGGACAAATTACTTTAAAAAGTGCTTTTCCCAGTTGTCTGCATCCTGAGTAATTTTTCGTTTGAGTGGCATTTCTGTAATTTCCAGCCTCTGTGTGTCACTCAAAGTCAAGAAGTAATATAGTTGAATTTAGATGAAAAATGTTTGTGTAAAATGTTTTTGTTTAATTCTGTCTCTGATGTCTGAGGTTTGGCCAGCTTGATGGTGGCTTTTTAGTGTACATATCTTTTAGTAAAAGTAAATTGTCATATTAGGAAATTTGAGCAAGTGGGCTGTGGAAAAAACGTTGTATATGTCAGTGCATCACCAAACCCCAGCATAATGAATGTGGTGCAGCTGGTTTGAGCGCGTTTGGATTGTTATTTATGCATTTGTGACTGTGGTGGCTCGATCATGAGAGTATTATAAATATTATTGTACATTTTATGCTTTGAATATATTCCAAGTGGATGACATTTTCGGTGAGTGTGCACAGTGGCTTTTGATAGTAGACAATATTTGTGATTGCATCAGCTTAACACAACCCTCGTCTCTCGGTTAGTCTCCTGCTCGGAGATTGGGGAAGAGGAGAGGAAGGCTGAGGCAGGAGAAATGAAAGAGAGCGAAAGCGAAAAGACCTCCCCGGCTGAGAGGTGGCTGTGTCATCTTTGTTACAATAAGTACTTTATAAGAGGCCTCCAGACTGTTCAGTGACTCGGTGATGTCCAAATGGCTTAACCCTTTGCTTCTAAAATAAAAGATGGGAGAGCCACCTGAGCCATTGGTCCCATGAGCACCCTTGCACCCTGAGCTTGTCACGGCACTGAGAGTAACAGAGAGACGAAATGCCCTCGAGCACAACAAGCACTTTAGCAGCAAATGCATGTCAAGATGTGAATGTGCCCATTGTGCCCGGCCCACCAGAGGGCTTGTGGCAGCCACCGGGGAACGCTGCCAAGCTACAAGCCCCATTTACTGCCTGTCATAGAACGGAGCATCCATGTAATTGAATGTAAAATATTTTCTGTGAACCAGTTATGTGAAAAACGCAGATTGAGTCGTTCAGTCATCAAATCGAGAAGAGAGGGCGCGAGAAGCCACATTAGGAGCGAAACAGATACTTCGCTAAAGAGTCAAAATATATGAGTTCGGTGATTTATAGTTTGTAGAGAATCCTGCATTACTTGGCTTTATTATCATAGTTTGCTGACTTGAGGCGATATTTGGGGAGTGATCTGCTGCATTTGATATGTGCAACCACTTATTATAGAGTACACTGCATTGTGCTCGGTAACCAGGCCGGGAGTAAGGCTCTGTGGTTTGTGGCTGTGTGTGTGTGTGTGGGTATGGATTTAAGTGCAATGTGTGACCTATCAGATTTATTTAGACAGAAAGTGCGTATGTTTATCGGTGTGTGTGTGTGTGTGTGCATGTGTGTGTGTGCTGGTGTGCATGTGTGTGTGGGTGTGCGTGTGCATAAGTGGTCCAAAAGGTCTAAAATTAAAATTTGGGTTTTTGAAATGTCTCTAATTAGAGAGGGGAGGACTGAGGCCTATTTCGAGAGCTGCGGCCATGCACGCCCTTCCCATATGTGTGTGCACACTGCACATGCAAACAGACTCACACACAAACACTATCTACACTTTGGAGAGAAAGGTCCCCCACTTTGTGTTTGTCTTATCACACAATTCATGAGTTTTGCGCACAAGAACCATCCACGAAGTGTTTGTTTGCGGTTTATACACAACTCACAGCAGTGAACTTCATCAACAACTCAACGCTTTGAATATTAACAGCCATAGAACACAAGTTAAAAACCGACGCCTTACCGTAAAGCTCCAATAATTTATAGCAATATTTGGAGTCAAAGACAAGTCAAAACAAACCGAGCTGGAAAGTTTACGGCCGCACAGCAGGAACAAAATAGTCAGTTTAATCGCTGTTTAAAGTGTTTTTATGCTTTTAATGAGGCAATTTAGTGAATTTAGCCGTTTGAGACAGTGAGTGGAATGCGTTGGATGCCTGGCGAACATTGTCTCATTGTCCGCTCTCATAACCAGCCTCTGTTTTCTGCTCCTGAGCAAAGGCTGCTGGTAAATCAGGATGTGTTTACAAAGAGCTGGTGAAAAATCTGTCTGCCCCAGATACTCTGACGGTGTCGCTTTCGGCATCTGTGAGAAGGTTGTGTTTTGTTTTGTTTTGTTTTGTTATTGTTTGTATACAAGTTTTGGGAGAATCTGTGTTCATGTCACACCAATATATATAACTGCATCTTAAGGCTTTTACAAAAAAAAAAAATGATGCATAATACTTATTTGATTTCACCTGAAGGAATACACACACATATTGTCTCATTTACCAGTGGTTAAGATTTGAATAAAAGCTGTTGCTTTATTTCACAAATATGTGACTGGGTGTGAACCGACTCATTTAGAAGAAGCAATGAACAATAGAACTGTAGTGAAAAGATTTTTGATATGTTGGGGTTCTATTTACTGTTAGAGCTAATCATCATTAAATGGTTTGGAGTAATATTAGAAAATGCGTTGTTGTTGTTGTCATTGTTGTTGAAAAAATTGATAAACTAGATATAAAATGTGTATCTTTGGGTAACAGATATTTTTTTCATTATTTTCTCCCTGAATGACCTTTGATCCACATATGCAGATTTAAATCTCTTGTCTTGTAAAAACAACAAGGGCCGAGCTTCATGGCAAAAATGACAATCAACACCACCCGCTCCTGGTAATACAAAAATGAACATTTTACCTTTGAATGATGATATCCTTCTATTGTGAACTGTGTTATTCTCTGTTTTGTAAGACAAAAAAAAAGATATTGACTTTACATATTCTGATGATGATGAGTTGGTTATTTACATGTGAATAATTTCAATCAGCCAGTTCTCTGGAGGAAACCCGAAAAGCTCTTTATCGAGTCAGTTTATAGATTTAATAATTCTGTTCTTGCTAACTTGTTTTTAATTCTTCATTTTTTCCTCGCCCTCCCTATGTTTTGTACATGTATTACCAGAAGTAGATATAAGTGCTTTTAGATAAGGGGGTACTCGAAAAAGAGATGGACCAAATGCATTGGCATGACACAGAAATACAAAATATATGAATGTTTATATGCCTGGACAAGTGGCACCTTCAATGGAATCATTAGATATCAGATTTTTGAAATCAAGATTAATATTAGTTTTCTTAGGACGTTAGTCAGTTATCAGTCGGTGCAGCAAACTAATTTAAATCTCCTTTGAGTGGAAAAAGTTCATGAACCCATATATATGCACCTATCATCAAAAAGTACTCAGATTAGATTACATTGGTAAATTCAATGGTAAGCATATCACAAAGAGAAGGGAGCATGCACACACACACACACACACACACACACACACACACACGCACTGACACAAACGCACACACACAAACACACACACGCTGAAGCCACAGGCATTCCCACTACAGACTCCCATTATATCTGTCTGTATCCATGTGTTTTCTACCCGGGGCAGGAACTGTGGGAGCCGCTGTGGTCAAACACAGGGAGAGGGAAGTTAGCGCTGGCAACGAAAAGTCAAAGTCAGGCATTTTTGGAGTAAGATAAGAAGAGCGCTCCGTGTAAAAAGAGTCCTAGAATAACAGAAAGCCACTCAGGGATATGAGATTACTATGACAACACATCTCTGTGTTTTTGCCAAGTTTTGAAACATCGCAGACTTTTAATCAACAAACACAACAAGGTGATAAACGAAATGCACATGCACTGTTGGAACCGGGGGACAGCTCCAGTGCAGCACAGTAGGCGTGTGGAGATGTCCCCTCCCCCCTGGTTGTGCTACCTTGACATGAGAGGGCACAATCAAATCCAAGCTTGTGTGGCATTGGCAGGTGCTGCAGCTCAGCATAAAGCCCAGAGTCTCCAGTGTCAGGCCTTTGTTTGCTGTTTTGATTTATCGCCGACCACTGCCCCACCTCACATGTGCGGAGGAGAGAACGCTCCCCCTCCTCTCAACACCTTTCCCCACATAAATAAACCCTATCGCTGCAGGAATGCCTGGGGTCCGCGCTCACCCAGCTATTGGAATTCTCCCCGCTGATAAAATGAATGTTTGGGATTCATCTACGTACTCCTGTCTCAACACACACGGACTCACAGAAACAACACAAACCACCGACACATCTGCTCGCCCCTCGGTATCTGTCCGCACATGGGCCACAAGTGAGAGGTCGACGAAGTGAGTCAGGAGATAAAATGGTGCGTCAAGACACACGCAGATGCATACTGTAGCCAGAGGATCATACTGGAGAGGTGAGCTGGCTTTGAGACACAGAGGACTCTTTAGAAGGAGTAAACAATTACAGGCGGCATGATGGTTGGATTTAACTGACCCAAAAAATGAGTTATCAGAAAAATGTGGTGTGAAGTGTAAAAACAAGGACGCCCTCTCCTTTAGATGCTGTTGCTAAATGAGCGCTTTCATCCTCTGAACACTTTCTGTCTCAGACTTGTTCAACTTTGGTGATCTGCACTCACTAAAATACAAAGCTACAGCCGTGGGCGGGTTAGCTTAGCTCATTGAAGAGGCTGAAAACAGAGGGAAACAGCTCAGTCAGAAGGAAACAAAAACAGCACCTCTAAAAGTCAGGAAGTTACAATTTATTAAGTCTAATATTGAAGATAACGTCAGAAGTAATGGCGTAGGGGACGTAATGAAGTGGGTTATAACCAGACTTTCGTCTGTAACATCTAAATTGGAATATGAGTATAATATTCTATTAGAAACCCATATAAAAAACAAAATTATGTTCAATTATTGAATTGAGGTCAATAGTTGAATGTTTATGTAAACATAGTCAATCTTTTTTGAGAACCTAAAAGTCCCTTTTAAATAGCTTGCAGATGCCACCATGATAACCTCGCAGTCGACCACCACACATGTCCTCCTCTCAAAAGAAGGAGAGTCTGTGTGCTTCTTTCTTTACAATAAACACGGTTTATTTAAACAATCATTCAGTTCTAATGTTATGGAGTTGATATGACAAAAGATGAAGTATTCACCTTATTTTGTGTAGCCTATTCTAAAGTATCACTAAAAAAGATGCTCTACATTCCTCATTTCAACACACACATCTAATATTTCCCTTTTAATATAACAGGAACCCTCCTACTGTGTCTTTATTCTTGTAATAATATGACTTTAATTCCCAAAATGTTGAAAATGAAGTGACCTAGATGAGGCACTCTGTGGTAATTAGAGCTTTGATAATGTATTCAAATAAGTACTGAACATAATAAATGTGTAGTAGAGCAAAAGGGGGTTTGAGCTGAGATGATTTTGTTTCACACATTAATAAATAAAACCTAATTTACCTGATCAGGACTTAAAAATCTGACTATGAGGAACGGCTGTGGGTTTTTCTAAAATACACTTTGTGATTAGTTTTCATTCTGACAGTTAGATGAGAAAAACAGATGAGAGGAACACTATAGTGTCTGTCCATTCAATATGAAGCTATAATATCAGCCAATTAGCTTAGCTTAGTGTAGCTTAGCTTGGTATAAATTGACAGCAAACACTGGTCTTTCTGTTAAAACAGGAATGTTGTGGCAACTGAGCTTTAGAGGATGTGATTGACAGATTTATTTTGCTTTAGACTGACTTGGCTAGCTGTCCCCCCCCCCCCCCCCCCCCGTTTATAGTCTTTATGCTAAGCTACGCTAATTGGCTGCAGCTGTAGCTTCAGATCTGATGTGCAGACAAGTAAGTGGTGTTAATATTCTCATCTGAAAATGAACAGTACAGCGGTTATGTTTATTAATTATTGCTTTATAGCACAAGCTAAAACTGAGATCAAGCCTTTGTTCATCAAACCCCAGAGCAGATTTTACAGCTGTTCATTTAGCCTGCACGCGACCCCTTACTGATATGACCATCCTCGCCGGAATATTTCTACCTTAAACCCCGGGCTCAAGTGCAAACATGCAAGGAGCAACTGTCTCGCAGCTGAGGGGGCATCGTGTCGTGGGCGGCCACGCTGACCCCGCACCCCGGGCATGTGCCTCCTGCTCATTTCGCCTGGCACCCACTGAGCCTGCAGAGCCATCAGTCACTGACATCGATGACAATAAACTACGCCAAGGGAGGAGTGCGGTTGAGACTGGGGTAAAAACCACAAGCAGCGGAGCACCAGCACGTTCACACACAAACTGCCACTGTACGTTCCCTCCATTCGTCTGTTATCCATTAAAAACATTCAAACAAGCACAGCTGCCGTCACAGAGCACAGAGAGGAGTTGGTGCTCTGCGTGTTTTTTCGGGGCATGAATGTGCATGATATATATCCATCCTGTGAGGGGAGCACATTTCATCACCAATAAAAAAAAACAAAAGTTCTTCTTTGACACTGGTTCAAAAGACTAAAAATAAAGGAGACATGGAGCAATGCTTTGGAAGTGAAGCTATGTTGCTCCACTGCCTCCTCCTCCTCCCTCTCACCCCGATGTCGGAGATCTGTTCGTCAGGGGCTGGGGATTTTCAGTCTCCAGGGGCACATCCCTCTGAACCGCCTGCCAAGCCTCTATTCTCCCTCCTCCATCCTCTCGCTTGCTCTCTCAGTTTTTTTTTGTTCACCTCTCAGTTCCCACTTCCCACCTCGTCTACCCTTCATGCTCAACTTTCTCCTTCGCTGCAGCCTTTTTTTTCTCCAATTCCTGTCATTCACTCGTGTACTTTCTCCTCGACGGGTGCTTTTTTTTGCCTCTCTTCCCTTCCGCTCCTCTTCCTCTCCCAGTGATCCAGCTCCTTTGCAGCCGTGCATAATTACGCCAAAACACAAGCCTGTGCAGGCTCACATCTGGAAGGAGTTTGGACATGGCAGTTTCCTACCAAGACGACTAAATATTTAGGTTGAGAGTTACTGCGTGTGGATGAACTCATGATAGAGGGGGCGGGAAGGGGAGAGAAAAGGGGGAGCTGGAGATAAAGCAAAAGAGGGAAAGTGGGACAGACGACTTGGGCTCTTGCACGAAGGCCCAGACAAATGCATAATTGGACCAGTGATCAGAGAAACGGTGTACAACGTGTCACGACGCAGTGCAATCAGTGGCCTTGCAGTGCCACAGAAGGAGGTGATAATATTGGGGTGACTGGTCGCCCCTTTATGGCTGGCAAGAACAACAAACAGCCAACTAATAGTTTTAATAAACAAATCCCCATTGGGATTTCCCATGAGGCTAAGGGGCCTCAGCTGGAATGTTCACAGGGGCCAGCTGTTGTGCATTACACGTAGCAGGCGGCCCCGGAAGCCCGGGCCTGGTGTCCTCCAGCCTTGCTCAGCATGGAGGAGAGCATTCCTCCAGGCTGCCCCAGGCGAGAGGGCATGCAGCGGGGCTGTCAGGCCGTTCGATCGTGAGTGGAGGGACCGAGGTGATGTAGAAAAGCTCCCCCTGCTGCACCTGGGATACTGTCTGCAGTCTCTGAGCGCACCGAAGGAATGTCAGGAATAACACGAAAATCAACAACTTCTTACATTCCACATCTGGAGCCAATGTCGTGAGTGGCGATGGGAGCACGGGCGCTGGACGAACTCGTCGAATCGTCAGGAAAATGAACTTCCCAGACACCACAGCTCTCGGGGAAAGGTAAAGAAAATGGCGGATGAGGGCGGAGCTGTTCTCTCCTCATACGGAGCCTCTTAAAAGTGTCACAAGATGCTGAACATCAGTACAAACACAACTCAACCAAAATGAGTAGGTGCAGAGATAGAAGATTATCTTCAAACACCTCCACCACTGCTGCCCAAGCCCTTTTTTTAACCTCTGGTTTTCAGCAATGTGCTGCCCAGATGTTGATCCTGTCTTTATTAAGCAAGGAACATAAGGCCCTCTTAATGGACTGCTGGATGCCTTTAGCTCTCCCAGGGCATCAATCCCCTTACTTTACCTCATATGCTCGCTGCAGTGGGGCAGCTGAACATAGTGTTGTTGTGTTTTTTCACTGTGCCGATCTGCACGCAGCACTTTCCCACGTCAGAGCACAGACACAGTCACACACTGTGGGAATCAGAAACCTCTTCGGAGCAGCTGTGAAGAAAACACTAAGACACCACCAAGAAAATGTGTCACTGAGACATTGGTAGTGCATCCATCATGAAAGATAAGTGTGTTTTGGCCCCTGATGTGGATGTGCGAGCTTTGTGCAGATAAATCACACAAATAAATATCCCACAGAACTGGTCCAGAATTGTTGCTGTCTGGTTTCCACTGAGTGGTTTTGGTTTTTTTCTATCCCCACTCGAAGGTGATTCTCAGACGGGGTGTTGCGGTATTAAAAGAAGGCGCCAACCCAACAGTAAAGCACAACGCCGGGCATAAAATGCACAAAATGTGTTTCTGTTTATAGCCGTTTTGCAAGGCCAAGTCAGCTGGACCATGTGCACAGGGTGGAGGTGGTGGTGGGAGAAGGAAGGGGGTTGAACTCAGAAAGACTGAGAGTCAAATTTAAAGTGACAGAGTTGTGTCAAAGAGGCTGGGCCAACGATGATGGCTACAGTCGCTCTGCCCTCTCAATGATCTTCTTAATGCTTTACAGAAAGCCAATCGCTCAGCCCACCACTACAGAGTTAAACTAGATCAAGATGTAAACTCCTGACCTAACAAGCCTTATTACTGCAACCAGTCCTCAATACAGTTAAAGCTGAGGTCACAGGGTCAGCGTGTTGGGTGTGTGGGCCTGATCAGAAGACTGAGCTATTGTTTTTTTTCCAACTGTGTATTTTTATGTGAATTGTGCCATTAAAGCTGATCAATCACTGATTCAAACCTGTAATAAGACATGCACAGTATGTCTCCTCAGCCTATGAAAAGCACTGACTGTGGCAAATGCTACGAGTATGATTGGTTTACACACTTTCCTCCAAAAATCATTGAAACCAGAGGACGCACATGGCACCATAAGGCCAAAGAAGGAAGATCACAGTCGTTGGTTGACATGATATTTGTTGATGTTATAGTAAACTTGTCAGACTCACAGAGTAACTGTCCTGTTGGGCATCAGGCTCGGATCCGGAGGCTCAGTCAGCTCCTCCTTGGTGCAGCTGACCCTTCTGCCCAAAGCCTGGGCGCCGTGCGCTTTGGAGCGCTCGTCCGTGCAGCTGCAGCCGCTGGTGGACGCGAGCAGCCCGGGACAGGCCTGGGAGAGCCTCGGCCCGGAGGCGGCAAGCAGCAGCAGCAGCATCAGTACCACACGCCCCGGCAGCAGAGGGATGCCAACGCCGGGCGCAAACATTGTCCTACGGCTGGATCTCACCTCAGCTGCACCCCCGCCTCCAGTCATCCCATATCTCCACCATGAAGCTCTCAGAGGAGGGGGGCGCAAGGAGAAAAAATATGTTTCAAGTGTCGACTGAATGGAAAACTTAGAGAAGCTCCGCTCAGCAGTGAACACACATCAGCCGCTCATTCCAGAAATATTCAGCGCCGTGGAGTTTCCAAGTGTCCCGTTATGTCATGGCAGCCAGGGCGCACAACTCCCTGTGGTCCAGATCAACCCAGGACTGTGTTAGTCCATCCAAATGTCCTCAACACATTGAAGCAGCCGCCGTCTTCCGTCTTAAAGAGTTGCTGATCCTATTAATTACTGAAATATGAGATTTACATCACTTTAGAGGATGCTTGGGAATGTCCGTATTACCGTTATTCGCCTTTAAAAAAAAGTTAATCCAAGGGTTGATGAGATTGACGAGTGAGTAGCCACAGCAGCAACAACCACTTTTTCATCTGTTTGAATACGTGAAGAAGGAGAAAAAGTATATTGTCAAACTTATCTCACTTTTCTCGCGGTTCTTTTTCCTTCAGAGTTTTCCCGGATCCCGGAGGTCTGCGTAAACTTTATCTCAAGCGCAACTTGGAGTAAAACGGGAGGGGGTAAAAAAAAAATATGCAACGACACACTCGGATGAAGAAAATGAGCTGGTCTCCGTGGGCTCCTGTGTAATTTCCAGAATCTATCTAGCGGTTTTTGCTCGCTTGCCTCTTGTCACACTCTAACTCACTTTAGCAACAACCCCAAGTGCGCCCGTTCCGTCTGCGTCTGCGCCCTGGTCCCCGCGGTCCTAGCGCATCCAGCCCGGCCACAGAGAGGAGGGACAGGAGGGTCAACGTGGTCTCATGTGACCGGTGGTTTGATAACCCACCCGGACTTCACCAAACTTCATCACCCAGTCCTGAGGGTTTCATGTCTTTATCTTAAATGATATGCTGGACGGCACAAAACCAAAATGTTTAGCCAATAATCAGAATTCAAGCTCAAAAGTGCAAACTGATTACATTGCGTCTAGCTCACGAATATAATCATTAATGCTCTGCTTTCATTAGTAAAAGCTAATAATATAAAATTAATAGATATATATGGTATAAATATCAGGATGTTGCACACAACTGAATGAAATTACACATATTGAATAAATGAGATGAATACAGACATGAGGATTATTGCACATATTGGACAAAATTGCACGAACTCATAATAAATAAATATAAAAGATCCGGTGTATTAAAATTATTCAGATTTACTCTTTAGTGTATATTTATTTGTTTTATAAGGGTAATTTATCATGATTATGTCTCCTCAGGTTTTTTAAAGCATCATGCAACTTCATTACCCTAAATAGCAGCTTCAAATTTAGTTTGATGGATCACTGACTTGGAATAGGGAGAATGGGAGTGTTTTCATTCCCACTCCTCACACCACATGCCTTTACTGGCTTAAGATCAGTTAGAGAGAAAGAAAAGTTTAACGTTTAACTCTGATATTCAGCGAGTACATTTTAAAACGATCAAGAATCCTGGACAGAATTTGGTGTATTTGTTGCAATGGCAGCTCTTCCAGTTCAGAAAGCCAGGGATTATGGGTAATATTTTCCGTTGTTTTGTGTTTTTTTATTTGAACTGGCTGTTTCCACTCAGGTAGGTCTTGGTTTCAGTGAGCGCCTCCATCGACAGAGCACATTGTGAATGAAGGTCTTGCTGAAGGCTTCTTAAATATTGTATGTGTTTCAACAGTTCAAAGGGTTTTTTCATTGAACCAGCGGGAAGCAGAGGAAGCAAAGACTTTTATAGATATACTTCACCACATTCGGTATCGTTACCGCAAATAAGGTTCTGGTAGCGCAGGAGAAATGGTCGTGAAAATGTGTAGAGGCTGAGCACATCATGGCATGATGAGTTTTATGATATGATGTTTTTGTCCCCCAGAGGCCTTTATGTTCATGGTCACTGACAACAGCAGGCATCCCATAAAATACTGCAATGTATGGGTTCTTTCATGAAAGTTCTAACATGCTGATGGACATTGTAAAAGAAGGGCCGGTGCAGTGAGATCAAGTCAGACGAACCTGTTGAACAGCATCAAGTGCTGCAGCCTAATTCAGCATCAACTGAAAGAGTGTGTTGCCCTTCACGTATACATACGAGCTATCACATCCACCGCATGTTGATTCTTGCACAAAACCAAATGCTATGATTTACAAATGCTTGGACCAATATAATTCCAGACCCTAAATCTTTTTGTTGAAAAGAAAAATAATTGTATATACTCCTCATCCTGAAAGAATCACACGCAATCCAATAAACACAGAGGATCATAAACTTCCTCAAGCGCTCCTTTTCACATTTTTTTGCTTGTGTGTATGGAAAGTTTCCAAGATCCAGCGATGGATTTCTGTTTAAAAAATACTTTTTGATATACGAGAGGCCCCACGGAGACCGAGCCGACTCGAATCTGGAAAATATTTCAAAATATGAGAAGGTGAAAGCAGGAAAGGGCTTTTGAAAACGGACTTGGTGCAATTGGTCTTGACATGTCTTCCCTGACATATCCAAACTGCAGGCACCTCAGTCATGCGAGCAGTATAATGGTGCAGTGTGCTCTGACCCGCACAGTGGACCCCGGGTTTGTTATTCCTGTATATGATACTGTACACTGGAGCGGGGCTCAGAAAGCCAGCATGATTATTGAAAGAAAGCACAAGCAGTGGATGGGCGCCTGCTCAGCAACGAAACAGAGGGCTGTTTATCCAAGCTGTTAAATAAGGCTTCAAGTATAACACCCCCCTCCGACTCCACCAGGCCCGAATCTCTCTCATCTGGAGAGCAGTTTCCATTTAAAATGTCACGTTCCAAACTGCACATTACATCAAATTGTACTTAATGGCATCCAGACAAACTTTAATGTCGTTCCAACATTTTCTCTCTCCGTGCTCCCCACAGCCCCCTCGCTCCTTATAGCCAAGCAGGCAATCTCTCCTTCTCCCTGCTCCACATCTGGACTCCATTCCAGGTGGAGCAGGGAGGGAAGGGGGGAGAACGTTGGGATGGAGAGGTGGAACGCAGAAGAAGCTCTGAGCCTCGAAAAGTAAAACAGAGGAAGTGAAGATAATGTCCGAGGGGAGGAGGTTTTCTTGTGTGTGGAGGTTACGCAACTTGTCGTGATGTATGACAGAAGTTATGAGGGAAGACAGACAATTTGTGAGACGGCTGAGCGATGGCCTCTCCTGGGCTCGTTCCTGCCGTCCCACGCTGCAGCAGATGTAGCTAGAACAGTGGAGCGCTTCAGCCCAATCAGAGAAGTGGAGCAGTGAGTTCTGAGGCATAGCTCAGGCTTATGCCTCTGCCAGTGGATAAACAAAAGAAAACTTCCAGCAGGGATGCAAACATTAGGGCCTCGGCTGTGGCTGCTGAGTCTTACTCGAGGAGCCCATGACATCTAGTGGTGAGATGTGCAGCACACATAAGCTCCGCCCTCTCGGCCCTGCAGCTATACAGACACACTTCCTGGATGCATGGTTTTAATTAAGGATTTATGGGCATGTTAAACCTGCCTCTCGCCCAAATTATGGGGTTATCAAATCATAATGTGGTGCCATATTTCTCAGCACTAAATTCCTTTGACGATCATTAAGAATTATTGTTGGTAGCAGTAGACAGGCCTGCGGTTACACTTAATCCAGCGTGAATAGTTTTTACAATCTTATGTTAAGTGATTCTATTTATTTAAACATGCAATGTAAAGTAGCACTTGTACAATAACTGAATAAATAAATATGTGATCCGTACACTTACCTGTACAGTTGCATGTTTATAAACCTAAGTCCTAAGGTAATAAATGTAATTTAATAAAAATATATGATCTTTATACACGTAAAAGTATTCTCATTTTCCCAGCCCTTACCAAGTTCAGGGACACATTGAAACTGTAGTAATGCTGCCCTCGTCTGGTTAGAACTGCGAATTACAAGAATGCCACTTGATATATATGAACTTTTATTATTCAGGATAATATTTTACGTGGATTATAAAAAACATGTAGAATAATATTCTACTTCAAAGAGTGCAACCAGTGTCATCTCTCTTTCATAAGTTCTCAAAGAGAACCAGAGCTGAAACTTCTATTGCCAATAAGACAAGCGACGCCCTACTTGACAAACCTGTCTTCTTTCAACTGTAATATCCCTGTTCAGCTGTCATTCATAAGGACCATTAACGTCTGATGTCATATCAGATCATGTGATCGATGAATTCAGTCTCAATGAAAGAGGTGTGTGTAGTTTGACTAACGTGAATCATGAAGTCTCACAGTCCTCTACTATACAACTATAGTACTATATATGCAAATGTGTGGTAGATGTTGCAACCAGACAGAAAATAGTCCAGGACCCCCCCCCCCCCCGCCCCCCCCATCAACATCCCTTGGAATAGTTTGTGTTTATGTCATTCATACACTTCGTTATGTGAAAGAACAACAAGAATGTTTTTAACATGTCATCAAAGAATACCCACATATGATAAGTTTAAAGGAATGATTTAACAGAGGTCAACAGTGACGTCAGAATAAACTAGTAGGGGAAGTAATATTTATTTTCAAGCTATGTTTTTTCTGCAATATGTATTCATTTACATTCCTATTTTTCAATAAAAAAAAAAATCAGAATAAAAATACTTAACTACTCAATGATATACTTTTGCTTTTCTTTTTTTAAGAAATTGTAATTTCTTGATTCTTGTTGTTCTGTGTTTGTACCCTCATGGTTGAATGCACATATTGTAAGTCGCTTTGGACAAAAGCATTTGCTACATGAAAAATGTAATGAAATTAAATTTAGTATGAATACGCCACAGCAGACATTTTGACAAGTTCTAGCAGGGAAAGCAGAAATGTAAGAATTTGGTGAATCTACAAAAATATGTATTTTAACACCTGTGGCGAGAGAACCGAGTTATTATTATTAGCAACATCTGAAGTTAACACCACGAAGGAACAACAAAATGTCAGCTGTGCAAGTAAATATATATTTAAATTAATTAAAAATCTGAAGTTCATATTACACAAAGCATAAAGACAAACATCTCTTTTTCTATACATTACTGGAGTTATTTGTCACACCATGTGGCAAAGAGCCAACAACAAGCAGATCTCACCAAAATGTAAAGAGGCAGTGATGATGTATGGAGACATTTGGATTCAGACATTATTGCAACCCAATCATAGTCACCGAAGCAGCTTCAGGTTGTGCGATTTTATTAAGTGCCACATGAAATGCGAACATTAAAGTGTATTTCTGAGTACTGCTGTAAATGCATTATCGTCATCAAATCTTTCACACTAAATGTCCTGTGCATACATAATGCATTGTAAATGGTTTATATTATAGAATACAGTTCAATCACAAAAACATCAAAAATATTTTGTAATGAATGAATATCCCTCATAAGCATCAAAACATCATCAAATGTGTTTCTCCTTTTTTTAACCCATATTCTGTTTACAAATGAAATACAGAAGAAATCAAACTTTAACTCAACTCCTTTGTGTCTGTTATTACGTGTACACCTCCCCCTTCCCCTCGCTCATGCACACACCCACCCACACCAACACACACACACACACACACACACAGATTCAGCTAAGGCATGCAGAAGCCACCACACTCCTGCATGTGAGAGCATACAACCATACACACCCACACAGAGCACTGTGTGTACACACTGCATTTGTTCATACTGTACACTAATGCAGTGTAGGTGAGATTTTTGGTCCCTTTGTGTTCAGCAGAAGATTCAATTGATTATCCAGATCGTCAGAGTCGGAGAGACAGTCCTGCCAAGTTTGTCTAAATTGTTGGTGTAATGAAAAACTGGCCGTAGAACGTGATGTGGCCTGAGTCCATGGAAGCTGTGCATCATTAGAGCTAAGATTATATATAAAGACTGTGGAGGCTGCATCTTGTGAAAAACAAAGCCGCAAATTCAGATACAATTATACCAAAGGCAAGATAGTGAATCATAATATTGCAAAATATAGTTAAATGGGATCAGAAAAGAATCATCCTTGGCCATATCACAGACCAGTGTCCACCTCCGTGCTCCATGCCAAGGTCTATAACTGAGTCAGATGAGGTGGTTCTTCAGGCAGACAAGCAGCACTCTGCGTCCCAAGAAGGACGGATGTGGCGTGGCACTTTCATTGGCGAGGGGACAAGGTGGCTTGGGGGGAAGTACCTGGGCCTTGGTACCTCTGTTTGGCGTGCTTCTCACAGTACATCACGTCTCCAACCCAAAAATGACCTCTCATCTTGAGGTTAAGACCGCAGTCTGTGCAGGCGTAGCACTCTGTGTGGCGGTAGCGGTCGTCCAGGATACGCACGGCCTGTGAGCTGTGGAAAGATGAAGGCAGTCAGAGACTTTGGAGTCTATGTGATAACAGAGTCAATTGATTTCCAAAGTAAATCAACCATAGAGCTGGAGAGATTAGAACAGACAGACATAGTTTAACTATTAAAGGAAAAGTGACACACAAACCTTGACCAGACCTGCTACTAACATCTGTCAAGAGTGATCCGACTCACAAGTGGTCGGCACCACGTTCAGGTCTGAATGCATTAGATCACCTCAAACACATTAAGAGGTGGTCTCGTTCTTCTCACTGTGAGAACTCAAATGCTTCCTGAGCCAAATGTGAAGGACCGCCTCCTGAGCTGACCTATTTTTAGTCTTCTCAGTGTCCATACGTGGATTTTTCTGTTTCCATCGCCAAAGTATTAACACAGACCAACATATAATGATAATGATACTTTTTCTTAAACTGACTAAAATCTGTCTTCGTAGCACATGTGCAGCTCCCCTTCTGACTCTGTGTCTCGGAGAGACTCAGATGTATCCGAGCAAACATCGGATACATCAAACTTAGACGGGGTAATAATAACATCATTTGTTCTTCCCAAAATAAAATACATGTTTACTTGCATAGTATAATTAAATTAAAGTAGTGAGAAACTGGGGAAGTGAGATATGATCACAAATGTTCACAGGAAGCATTTTAATACCACTTAACACTGTCCACTTGTGTTCGCATCTCTTGGGACAGATGTTAATAGCAGGTCTGAACAGGGTCTTAAACACCACCGCAAAAAACATGTTCATGTTACACTTGAATAATTTTTATAAACAAATGTTTTGTCAAGGTGGTAACATGAAGTGAAGTAGACAACTTATCTGCATCATGATACAGACACAAAATGTATTATAATAATAATAATAATATTAATAATACAAACACACACACTTAATATCTGCAGCATCTTTTACTGAAAATAAAATTGTAATATAACTACTGCAGTATAATAGTTATCACAGTGGACTTACACAATGCTGGTGCCACACTTCTCACAGGTATGATATTTGCTGACTCCTCCCACTGATGTGCTCGGTTTGGGGACGCTGGGCGAAAGTTTCCCGGGGAACCGCAGGGCCGCCTCTGAAGTAACACACAGACAAACACACACACGCTGCTCACATAGATGTTCAGATAGGTGTGCGTGTGTCATCACATCAACACGTTTGTCTCCACTGCTCTCTGCCAGTGGAGCGTGTTTGCGTTTCCCACTAGTCATCACCCATTGGACACGCTTCATGAAATAGGTTTCCACACACTGGTCATTATAGCATCAGGAAAGAATGTAACTCCTATCTGGATTCATTCGCTCTGACATTTATCAAAACAAAGGGGTGAAAAGGAGAACAGAGGAATTCCACGATATGCTGCTCAGATTATGAACTGTACACTGGAGAGCTGTTCTTTCTCCAGATCCAGCCCAGGTGAAGACCATATGGAAGTCACTATTGGTCTGCGTGATACACATTTGACAGATGATTTCAAGATGGACATGCAGCCAGCCAACAACTGCAGGAGGTGATGTGAATTATGTTGCATTTGACAGACAAATTCTGAAAGCAACCGCTGATAGGAATCTGTTACATGTCTGTTGTCTGATTGCTTTTGATGCTCCATCTGAAAGGTTTCATGTAACTACAATTTTCCAACAAATTTAGTTTTTCTGTTAGCCCACTTGTAAAACTCTATATATAAGATATAGGATTCACCACGAGTGAATGGGCAAGTTGATGAAGCTTCAAACATATCAAAGACGCAATGAAGAAATACTAGAAGAATACATGACTCAGGATAAAAGGAGAAGCCATACACGTGGAAGACATATATGAAGATGTAAACTTAGATAAAGAGATTTAAGAGTTTTTTGTAAAAAGGGTTGTTAATATCCTGTAATCAAACATGTGTTCTCAGTGGCAGAATTAATACACGTTATTCCTCCTGCACCAACCCAGCCTTTAAGATTTTCTGTTGAATGTGTCTGAATCTCCTGCTGCATTCTTCACATGTAAAAGGCAAATTCCGGACAAAGTCTGGACCCCATTGTGCACATAGTGCTAACCTTTCTCATCGGCTTCCAGGACCTCCTGCAGCATTTTAAAGGTGCTGGACTGACGAGGTTCCGTGTGCGACTCCCTATTCTCCTGGATCATCTTGTACACCTCCGAGTCCCTGTCGAACCTCTGCATGGTAAAGTCAGAGCTGGAACTGCTGTGGAAAGAAAAAGAGGGAAAAACGTGAGATATAATATTCTCTGAATTCAAACTGTGGGCCAAACTCTTTGTGAACTCTGGTGAGTGTGGTTTAAGTGAATCCAGAGGAAATGAGGGATGGGGGCAGCAGCTGGCTTTGAGACTTTGACCTCCAAACATCGAGTCTAGATTGAACACCACAGGCAAGAGGCCAAACACCAATCACAGGCTCTGCAGGATCGGCCTCCGATCACCTAACAGAAAATGTTGTGACTCAGAAAACAGCCCCAAGGTATAAACAAAAGGACATAATACATAATACTTTTCTAATGAATAAACTAGGAGTTAAATCTTTTCAGAAGCTATGATTATGTACGCAGAAAATCCTTATAGAAAATGACAGACACAAGCGTCAAACCTTAAAGTAAAAATCTAAGAAAAAGTCAAGGCACAACATAAAAACTTGTAACTTTGCGTCTTGTTTCCAGCCAGGAGGGGAAAGGAGAGGAATCTTTTACCGAAGGGGTTGTGCATGGTGTCAGGTCATTAAACAATTAGCACAAAAGATCAGTGGCTCACTTTTCAAGTAAATTCTTTAACCCTGCTGTGGAAAAGTGGTTTCCCTTTACTGCTTCCTAATGTGAGGCTGAATACCAGTCCCTCCCCGCCCCCTGCTGAGGAGACACATGGGTCTGGACTGGCATATTTATTGGTAAGTTACAAGAAGCACAAAGACACAAAGTGTGTTCTTGTGTAAGGTATTCTTGTGCATGGTGCTGCTGGGTGTTTGCTGTCAGCAGGAACCGGTTGGCTAACTGGGCCAGGTGTGGTTTGATGCCTTCCGCCTGTAGCAAACATGTCGGGAAGAGTCAGTCGATTTAACCTGACTGACTGTCTCACCTGCTGTCACTCTCAAAGAATCTGCCCAAATGTTTACTATTCAACTGACACCTGTGCTTTGGAGAATCTGCTCAGAGACAATGACCTCAACTTCACCAGTGTCAACAGTTCCCTGCTGTGATTTACCATATAGATTATAACATATTTTTCCATCACTGCTCTATGAGGCTTTAAATCTACTTATGTCATTGTTTCCTTCCTTTATACTCTTGTCTCATCTCACATTTCAGTTAGTACTTATTTTTCAATACTTTGTCTAATGGTTCAATGTCTTCATGTCCTTTTATGTGAATCCATTGTTATAAAGCACCTTGAGATGCTATATGAATCCAGATTAGTATTATAATTTGCTCTGCACTCCTGACTATTGTATCTGCAGTAAAACCATGATCGTGAGTAAAAGTAAAATTTGTCCAGTTAACACTGATAAAGTTGATTAACATGTTCAGCATCAAACCCTTTGTGCTCAGTGGTATTTACTCTGAAAATCCCTGGCGTCCTCCCTTGTTGTGCTCCGACAGTTCTGATAATAAGTAATATTCCCTTTTTCGTTTGTCTTCAATGTGTCAAACACGTGCTTAGTATGACTCAGTACACATGATTAAACCATTTGACCAGTAAAAGGAAAACTCCCTGTCTGCTTTGGTCTTAGGTTTAGAATCGCTGTCCAGCTGCATTGTTCTTACACTAGGGACTGTGATTGAGAAGTCCAGCAATGAGTCTTTGTTAAAGCTGAAAATCTGCATTTTGTTCTCCTCATATGTGAAAATGTAAATGAAACTGGAGATGGCAAAATAATGACAACAAATATGTTCCCAAAAAAATGTACAGGCCTTTTCTTCTGCATCATTGAACGTGGTTCAAATTGAAAACAGACCTCCAAAACACACGCTCAAACTTCTCCTCATGCTCAGCTCCACCCTTAGCAAGCCATTTCCCCTTTATGCTTCGCTCACCAGCTCATCTGACATGCAATCTCAAAACAACATGGAAAGTCTAGGTCAAATGGGAAACAAATAGATGCTGGTCAGAGAGAGAACCGCACACAACTAGACGAGCAGCTGAGTGCACAGATTCATGCACAGAGCTCACAAAGTATCAGAGAACTTCAGTCTAGCTTTTTAATCTGGGAATGGCTTTCAAATAGTATCTACACAATGTCTGCATCTGAGACTCATGTGTTGCTGGTTTCCATGCCCAGACTTGGCAAAGCGGAGCAATGATAACAATCTAGTCATAGCAGAGATTCAATATGCGTGTAGCCAAAACATATGCAAGATCACGGGGCTAAATTCCGATCACATTACTGAATGCGACTGCTTCACAGGTCAACATCCAAACCAAAAAACACAGTTATCTGAGAAAAGATATCACAATGACAAAACTGGATATCCCAAACTCACCTTAAACCGAACAAAGACAAAGAGGCAGCTCAGCTTCAGCTCACTGAACCGGTCCTATTGTTTCACACACTGCTGCAGCAACTCAGAGCACACAGAGACACAAACTAAACAAGCACACACACTCAGATGCTGAACACACACCTCTATCTAAACCAGACAAGACAGAAAAACAAGGTTCTGACTGAAAGGTGTGCCCCGGGGCTCAAAGTCATTGGCCATGCGACATAAAGGGGTGGGTGAATGGGTGTCACTGAGTCTGTGATTGGCTGAGGAGGAGCAGGGAGAGGCTTGCTGTGCAGGCTGGGGGCTCCAGACTGGAGGCCAATCAGGGGGGATAGGGGAAAAAAAAAAAAATCAGACTTTTTGGCAATGTGGGGTGTTTGGCTATGACTGCATTTGCTGAAAAGTCATATCACTAACTGTGGCTACCCAGGAGGGAAGTGGGGCCAAAGTCAACCATGGCGCTCTGTGAAAACACAGGCACCAGGTTCTCCAGCAGAGAGAGAGTGGACACAAAGGATTATTAGACAGACTAGATAAAGATGTTCATTTCTGCTGAGACAGAAATGCACTGCTGATTCCGAGTGAATCCAGATCATTTTCAGCACCTGCACAAAACTAAATGAGCCAAATTAGGGCTTTGACACCTCAGAGTGGGCGAAGCAGGAATGAGCTAACTGAAGTGCAGGTGGTGAACACTATATAAAGTTTCACAAAGGCTAAAAGTCAAACGCAGACGTCAACTCAGAGTGCAGCTGCAAACAGCTCAGAGCACCAGGAGTCAGCTGCGGCACAGCAGGGAATTCTCAATGTGACTAACAGACTCCTCGGCCCATTCACACCTAACTCTGCCTTTCCATACAGACCTTTGAAAGGAAGGAACCATTACAAATATACAATGTAAAGTTTCTAGCAGGGACTGGCCTCACAGATAAATTTCAAATATGGAAAATAAAGAAAAATTATAAACACTACAACATTTATCATTCAATATAATAGACCTGCAGCAGATATAACGAAGGAAGTCCAACATATCTAGGGTTAGTTCAGATATTTTCAAAGACAAATGCTGATGTTTTTGCATCTGATAAAATACAATCAATTAATACTTATAACAAAAGAGTAAAAAGTCTTAACAGAGATTTATTTGACACCTAAGTATTGTTAATTTGAATGAAAATAAGTGTGAATTGTGTTTTTGACCGATTAATGTTTTCATCCCTGTCTGTTTGATAATCGGTATGTAAGCAAGATTAAACAAAAAATGCTGGACGGATTATAACAAAACTTTGAAGGACAATAATTGTTTTTTTAATGTGACACATTTAGGGCACTGATGTCTAGAAGTGGGTAAACTTAGGTGCGGTTTGATTGAATATAAGGGGACTGCTGGGTCTTGGGGGAGGTACGTGCTGTACTGATTGCCATTGTAGTTAGGTGGGAGTAACCACTGCCGGCCTATAATTGGTGCAGACTGTCTGCCTGGAGCGTGGATGCCGTATTACACTCCTGTCTTTGGAGAGGAACTAGATTTGGATTAGGAATAATTGTAAACAGTTCGATATCAGTTAAAAAGTTACTTTAATACACAAAAGGTCGTTATAAAATACAGGGTGGAGTGACACTAAGAGACAGTTGTGTATCTTCTGGAATATTAACGGTTAAATGTCCAACCCACCAATTTCACATAGAAATTGATTATTTCCTAATTATATTTGGACAACTGTATATATATTTCCGGGAATATTGTGCCTTAACATGTTTTAATAGAATGTTGCTGTTTGAGATGCAACTGCTGTTTACCTGCGTCGGGGAGACATGGGAACATCCCGATCAATTGGACTGTTTGGAGAGTAGCGTCCTGGTGGTGTCGGGGTTCTGCTGGACATGGAGTTCTTTCTGTAGTCTGTGGGGGAGAACTCCTGTAGAGGAAGAGAGACGACACAAAGAACAAACAGAGAGTAATTGAGCGTGAAACGTTCAGCAGCTGAAACCAACTTCACATTGTGAGCTGAGGAATCTATTAAGATACTTGGGCAAGTGCTTAGAGCATGATGCAATGATCCTGCACAAGAGACACAAAGGGAGTTATGTTGAGTGCAGATGCAGGAATTCAGCAGAAAATGTTTCCACTAATCACACACACTGGCTCTGGACAAATGTAGTGTCACTATGTGAGAAAGCTTTAAATCTGAGGAAACGGTACTGTGTGACAACCTGGAATAAAACAATCTGACACAGTTATGTTGGATTAATTCAGTCAAGATCAAACCTGAGAGATGTATCAGTAATTTAAATGTATTCCAGATGGAGGGAGACCACATACAGAGCACTGGAGCACTTTCACAAGCAGAACAAACAACAGTCGCTGATTGATTGTACAGTATTTCCTGTTGTATGTTCTCAAAGTTTCTGTTGCATGACTCTGTTTGATTTAACATGAGTCAGTACTCTGCGATACTGACGTAAGAGTCCAGCATTGAACTGTAGCTGTAATTGTTGTAACTGATATTAATTGGAGCCAAAAAGAAAGAGAGCGCAACTACAACATCAGTCCCCACTCTAGATCAATGGGAACCAGAAAGCCGTTTTTCAACCACCAATAAAACCAGGAAGAATCATTTTACAAGACTTCACAGTGAGTCAGGCCTATTGTGAGGTGAAAGTGATCACACATGTGGTTACAAAAGACAAACACTCACTGTAGTATTTGTGATCCATGATGCAAAAAGAGCCAGGGCAACATGTCCAAGCTGAAGGAACACATGTTCAGACAAAAATACTGTACGAATAAAAGCTGCTAATTATTTAACAAGTTGATTTTGGTTTTTAAAACAGAACAAGATAGTGAATGTTCCTTCATAACGTTTGAAGGTCTTTTGAACTCGTTTGATGATAAGTTGCCAACCACAAGCAGATGTCAGGTACAAATCCTCATTTGTACCTTAGCATCATCGGGTATTTTGGCCTTTTAATCACAACACAGCCTCCGCTAAGGCAGGCCCACCACAGGTTGATCAGCCCTGGGCGTGTGTCCGTGACATCTTGGGGCCCAGTTTGGTTATTTCCTCATTGGTTGAAGGATTTTGGAGTATGTGACGCTTCCTTTTTGGTTTGATGCCGGCTCGTTCGTGGATTCCTCGCTCTTGGTGGATATTGCATTAAAACCCCTGGAGTGAACCTCAACAATAATATAACTGGACTTTACGCCCCTGTGTTGGTTGATGTTAGCTTAGCATTTTATATATAACACCTACAGAAAGTAGAGTTAAAAACCCACAGAAAAAATAACATACTTAATTGAAGGTCCTAGTACTATATTGGTTCAAATATAAACAGTTTCAACCCACAATGAGTGGAAACTCTATTACATTTTTTATCTTGATTACCATTTATAATCAGGGCTACACTTCAGCTCCCTCAGCTGTTAGAAGATAGATTGTGTGGCAACAGATGTTTGGCACCAACTCCAGTGTTGGTTTGATGGGAACGACAGTGCCAGCATGTAGTTCAATAGGTTCCAGATGCAGTGAAAATCTCACAATTACTCATGGTCATAAAACATAAACAGTGTCGCTGCCTCATCGTGGGATGAGAGAAGACCTTCCAAAAGGAGAGCAAAGTGAATATTCAACTTTTGCCAGAAGAGGGCGCTACGTACCTACTGTACACAACCCATTCATAAACTAAGTTGATGTGCCATAGATATTTTAATTTTAGCTGAAACCAAGATAGGAGAAGTCTGTGACATTAAGTGCAAAGGTTTAAAACCGTTGAACTTTAATCGCAGTAAAAGAGCTTGATTGATCCACAAGGGAAATTGGCATTAGATCACAGTTAACACCCACGCACAGTGTGTGCACAGTTCATGACTCAAACCAGGCACTTGTAGTACCAACAGATTGTATCTACATCACTGACTGGCATCGACCATGTGCACCTCTGATACTGACCACTTACTGATCACAGGGAGCAGGCTCATGCACTGCTGTAATGTCACAATAACATGATTGGAAAAAAAATGTTTCAAAACAGTTTAATAATTTCCAGTTTGCAAGGGAAACAGAGCCATTACGGTCTGTTCGGTCTGTGCACAGTCCAGGAAAACTCAAGAGTGCAAACAACCCCCAGATAACTCCACAGTACAGCTTTGAAAATAAAGCTCACTGAGTTTCTCTCTAACCGTCACCAGCTGGCATCAGGTTAACACAGGTTCCATCCAAGGAAAAAATGCCTCAGCCCGGGTTTTTCGAACCGGTACACATCTGAGACTGAGCTTGAGCTCGATGCTGACACAGTGGCACCGATGGGAGTCAAAGATTTGTGCGTCCAATGCCAGCACCCGCTTCCAATTCAGCAACTCTTTGAACAATGTCTCTGTTCTCAATTGAGTCCAATTTTCCTCTTCTTTTTCCTCAGCGAGTGGGCAGATTAGTGGTGCGTGCCAGGAAGCCTTTACCAGAAATGATCACTGGTACGTCTCCTTATGATTCCTCCCAGGATAAACCCAGCATAATAACAGCAGGCTCAGAGGATCATATATTCCATACCATCACAATGCAAGAGAACAACCGAGTCCTCTCCTGCTGCGAAACAATCTCAAGGGCATATACCTGAAAGAGATACATGGTTTAGAGATTTGTATCGGGAAGACCTAAGGAAGCTGCCCAGTACGTGTGAATGAATCCACGCTAATGCAAACCATACCTATGTTATATAAATGTCTGGCTACTGAGTGTGGATCTTCAGGCTCTCCAACAGCAGGAGAGTTTACAGATAAAAACGCAACTCTAATCCATGAGACTCAAGAGGAATGCAATGAAGTAAAGAAAAACAAAAAGGAAGAAGAGAGAAAAAAATCACAAGCTCCACTGTGACAGGGAGAATGTGGCTGTGATTGAGCTTGACCTTAGAAGGTTCAAAAAACTTGAGCGGTTCTCCCATCGCCATCATCCATGCCGCAATGTCCAGTGCCAGATTTTTATAGCTGTAACCATGGCACGGCTGGCAACGGCCTTATACTGCGTCTGAAACATCTTTGTTCTAAAATCATCACTGTTCCATTGTGAGCCATTAAACCATTACGCATGCTTGATCTCCGAGCTGCAATGTGTTTGGTAAACTGCACCATGGCAGTGCCAACAATGCCCCTATGTCTCATGCACCAACAAACTCAGGGAGGGGCAAAGGCGAGCAGAGGAAGGCCTGTTATTTTGTCTTGGATGGGAGCATGACTCAGAGATGGGAGAGACAACTGGAGAAAAATCAGCAGCCAATTCTTCCTGGTTCCTGTGGCCGGCTAAAGGAGGAAACTCTGATTAAAGCCGCACTGAACTGTAATCAGGAGTTTATAGGCCACATACCAGTGACTTTCCCTAATGGTCCTGGACGATGTGCTGGCCTTGACTTACATATACAATAACATATCTGACTTAAAAGGCTGTCAATGAAGTTTTGTACTGAGCAGGATGTGTGAGACCAAACACTCAAACACAAGTTAGATGTCCTGAAACCCCTATTTTCTCAATAGCTTTTGATTTACCTCACTGTTTTCTGATCACATCAGAAAAGTTTTGTGTTTTCCACATTTCTGTGTTTGTGTTATTAATTATCTATAGACTAATTACTAAAATCTCTGTCTGTCTGTATCTGGAAAGCATAACTTGATTGATCGTTTCAGCTTCAAACATGACATGTGTTTTTAGGCCCAAGGAAGTTCAATGTAGAGTTCACGATATGTTCAATATTAATACAATTTATCAAGTAAACAGAGGCCATCAGTCAGTGAGGGCTGGGCTTCTCAGACAGTCTGCGGACCAAGTTGAACATGTAATCTTCTGCTTCCATAAATTAAAACTAGCTGCCCAAAGGCCGAAACAGTTCCGTCAGCAATAATATCTGTCCTGCAGATAATTTTGATAATCTGATGTTTTATATTCAGCTGATTACAAAGCTTTTATTGAAGGATTGTAAACTTAAGTCTGATGCTTGTGTGTATTGCCTCTGAAATAGCCAACATACAATCTATGAAAAATAACACCAGGTCAGTAAATCATTCAAACCTATATATGACCTACAAACATTAACATTAATAAAGCAAATTTAGTTGTTTTCAGGGATTCTTTGCTAATGCTGCATGGTTTCTGTCAACGCAAACTTTTGACAAAGACTAAGTGACCGACTTACGCTAAAGAAAAGAAAGAAACAGGATGAAGAGTGAACATATGCAACATAATCACTTAAACACTAACAAGACTTCTATGATTGGCCGATTCAAGACCCAAACAAACAGGAAATGGCGAAGAGCATTAGGGGCAGCTGTTTTAAATCAAGGCCCTTGGGAGATGTTGTGGACAGTGCCAGTGGAGGAGCCTACAGTCTGGCTCCAAGCAGGCCACTCTGCATCATCATCATCACCACCACCACCCTGCAGCTTCAATTACAGGGCACGGGCCAGGATCGCACATGAGTGATGCATGGAGGAGCTTTTGTTTAGAGAGGCTTGGTGCTGCAGTGAGAAAGTGCTATTACTGCTTATTCACTGTCTCAACCACAGACATGACTGCTGAACTAAAACGAGGGAGGGGACACCAGACATGCTGGGCTGGGTAATAACCAGGGCTGTGCACAGCCGTGTGCACTGGTGGAGGTCCTGAGCAAAGACCTGAGGCCAACATGCTCGTTATCCACTGTCACTGCTGATGCCTGCCTTGTAATTATGTCTGAGCGATGGTTCATTATTGTGTCCACATTCTGTAATAAAATAACAGAATCTATGGGTAATCAAGGGGCATACTTTTATATGAAAATTCATGTCATTAACTTTATTTACTTTTTTCTATGGCGTCATCCCAATGCAGCTGGTTTACTGAGGGTCTCAGACTACAAATACTGTAGAATGGCAGGCAGTAGAGCACATACCTCCTCCAAGGCCCCAATTCAATTGAGCTGCACCACATTGCACACACTCATATCAGTTCAACTAAAAGTGCCTGATTTATTTAATCAAGATTCATGAATTATTCCTTGGTAAAAGAGTGAACATATCCACAAAAGTAATAAAGAAAATCCTGGATCTGACCCCTGATGAAAATACACACCAACAATTTAGTCTGTGGCCATTGGGGGACTGTAAAACAAGACCAATCATTTCATTTGGATCAGATGAAATGATTGGTCAGTGAACCTGTCTGTCACTTACCGACCTGCCTGCCTGCTGCCTGTACTTTCACTGCACATGAGTGGAGCCTTCAGCCTGGAAGACATACACCACTGAAGCAGAGGAGGATTGTCAGAAGTTATCGAGCAAGTCCTGGAAAACTCAGCCTCTAGCAGTCGTCAGTCAGTTCCCGTTCATGTTTTGTGGCAATGAGCTTTAACAAGCCGGCCAATGGGAGGGGGTGGGATGTAAAGGTAGCTTCTTTTTTTTCAAAGTTGAACTTTTCCAGGATTACCAACCCCAGCTTTAAGGCATCTTACCATTTTTCAAAAAGATGTAAACTTCTTCAGGGAACATAAAGTAAGCTTTAAAAATCAAGCTCAATCTTCTCAATCCTCTTTAATTCTTGGCACAGGCTTATATAGTGCAGCATTCAACAAAGTGAAAGATCTCCATGATGCCAGTGTTGATACCCCCTCTTCTCCATTCGCTCACGATGGCCACACACCATCAGACCGCTCCAGATATAAACCATATGTACAAGATTAGAGACCAAATGAAAAGCAGAGGAACGACTGTGAGCACTGCATTTTATTTTCAGTTTCCAGTCTTACGTGTGTATTAGTGCCTCGGGAGCTATCCTGTAACACCAAAGAGTGTACACGCAGCGTGACAAAAAAGGAAAAAACAATGGACCTCAACAGCTTTAGTCAAAGATCAAAAATTCTCAAAATATTCACATAAAAATATAGACACATAATATGAACCCTGTGTCAGTAAAGCAATCTTCCAACAATATTATAACTGAGTTAACATAAGCATTCAGTATTCATTGCAATTATACAGGTCAATAAATCCCCTCCTCTTGTGGGCAAATGGAAAATCCCACCTGAGACAATACCAAGTCTCTCGATGTGTAGGGGCTTAAAGTTGGCTGGAGTATCAAACCATACCATAACACAACTGTTTGCAGGATGCATTGCAATGAAGTAATGTATCGTCATTCTCATTCGGATCTCATCCATCTCGTTTGTAAGAGACCTGGAGTTGGCGAGGAACAGACTCAGGAGCCCTGGTCTGTATTGGTTAGCCTTTAGCCTCTAGACTAGGACTTACCCTGGTTTACTTCCCCCTCTTCTGTTTCCTCTCCCTCGGCCTAAACATAGGGTTTTCATGCTTGACTGTCATAAATCATTGCTCAGACCTCGCGGGTAATCTGTCCTGGCGACACATTGAAAATAGTTGATAGAAAAACACAATTCTCTCACTGGTTGTCTTATTTACTGTTGTCATAAAGTCATAAAGGGCGAGCAATGTTGAAATAGGACAGTTTCAACTCCTGAAGTCTTCAGTAAAGTGATGCCACAGATACTTCTACATTTGCATAATGCATGTCTAGTGGTAAGTCTGGCATCCTAACAAAGCCAGGTAAAGCAAGAGTAGAGGTCGACATTTCCTGCACTGGAAGAGCAATCACAGGAGAGTAGGCAATCTGTCCAACCAGAGCAAACATGGCTCTACTGGGGCGGGGGCCTTGAATATACAGGAGCTAAAACAGAGGTTGAAAAGATGGAGTGCAGTACTGGACAGTATGAGGAAAGTGATGTGTTTTTCTTTACATTAGAGCATGTAAGCCTTACGTGATCACTAATACTCTTTGGATGGAGGTATTGTCATCCTCTTTTTCCACTTTATTTTCTACCAGGTCACATTTATTCTGTAACAGTGAATACTTGCAGACACCGAGCAGCTAAAGCCGCCTCATGTGATTATAGTGGGTGGTCTGGGGGAGGCACTCACTTACACTGCCACCAAAAGTCCGACACAATTAAGAATATGTATGAGTCTGAGCATTTATTTATCCATGAAGGATGCTACAAGCAACGCATTTTTCATCCCCATTATATTCACCACAAGGCTCCGACTTGATCAGCATATCAAGCCCATCAGACATCTGGAGTTTATTATGGTTGGACTAAAAATTGCTGGACTTCATGAAACCTTTAAATTTATGGGGGCCGGGATTCCTCTTTGATAGTATCCAGAGAAAAAGACGATAGCAATCAAATGAAGATATATCTAAGCGATATGTGCCAACTGAAATCATGACCTGGAAGTAAAGTGCTACTTTAACAGCTCAGTCAAAGTTCCTCCATAAAAGGTGGTTAATGTTTCCTACAGCATCAACTACAATAATTAGACAGAAACATTCACCACATCTCAAATCGGTTTTACACAGAGATATAACTCTACTGTTTAACTTATTGTTACGACTTAAAATGCAATACAATGGAGTACAGATTAAAGCTCATGTTTCAGCAGGAAATTCCGTTAATGGCTAAAGCATAAATCTATAATGTCTGCAACATATGCACTTAAAGTGTCTCAGTGAAGCGGAGTAATTCTTCAGTGTTAACTGCAGATGATATTTTACCAGCTTAATAATTATGATTTATGACCAACAAACGTAGCCATAGTAACAGTTCCCCTGAAAAGGAAGGTGTTGTCTCCTGTAAAACTCGGGGGGAAGATATGTTGACATGTCTATTTTTGTAGGCTTGAACACACTAAAGGGCAGTTATTCGGGTCGTTCCCTCCAAAACAACTTTTGGAATGTTGACATACTGCTCAACCGCCTTCGTAAACAGCACCATCGAGTAAAAAGGCCCATCTCTCCCTGCCAACATTCCCCCATAAAACTTGCAGGGCCGAATGTCCCCAGGAGTACGCCCGGGGGCCTGGAAAGCAAGGGGAATAAAAAGTGCCCCAGTTTGCTTTTCCACTTCAGGGGAAAGAAAAACAGGTGTGCTGATCAATCGGTGGGGATGAGGAGAGGCATGCTGCCTGCGCTGCGGCTACAATGGACCCCAAGCTTAACGGCTAAAAGTCCATGTGAAAAGGCCTCACGCGGTCCAGTCACAGAGCTCGCTGAGCAGGAGAAGAAGAAAACATCCCTCCACCGTGGACACAGCCAGCATCGCTCCCCTGATGCTGGCTTGGCTTAGAACAGCTCTGGCCAGCCAAGCCAAACAACAGCCCCACTCATAGTGAAATAGCCCTAACCCTGAAATAGTACATCATTCCTAGCTATCATCGTCGAGGAAAAGATATCTCCATTTAGCCCTAGAGGAGAAGACGCTGCAGGTGAGGTGCACTAACTTCTATAAGTCTTCAGACTTTCACAGTTAACCAACAGTATGTGCAATACAAAGTTTAACATTTTGACTCCATTTAAAATACATAAACCAACTTCTATTCCTTCAAGTCAATGTACAAATATGTTCCAAAGCAATGACCACAGATCTGCACTCCAGTCCACCACAGGCTCTCGAATAGAGCAGGACATAGCCATGAGCTGGCGGGCAGCGTGCGGCTGGTAAGAGGGTGGTGGACAGAAACGTATGGGATGGAGGATGTATGGAAGGATACTTACCATGTCATCTCTGGATAAAGAAACATGTCATCCAGCCAAGGTCACCCTACCCACTTTTAGCCTAGAGGGGAAACATCTGGTCTGTACAGGCCTAAAACTGGCCATCCTACTCGACAAGGAATATTTAGAAATCTGCCTTCCCTAGCGAGCACAGGACCATGTAGAACCACTGAGGCAACCCCAAGAACCTCAAAGTGCAGCAACTGCAAACGCAGACATGGAGCCTGCTCCTAATGGCCGGGTGACGGGTCATGTCTCATGAAAAGCAGTTTTGGCCCCGCTCATCGCACAGATCCTGTTGCGGTCACTTCTTAATGATATAAACAGATGCTCTGAATCATGACGGTGCCCAGTCAGTTCACACACAATATCAGGCTTTCATGAAGCTTGATGGTGAGCTACTAGATATTAAATACTACAAAAATACAACTGCACATCATGGCAGGACAGAACAAAACTACCCGCTGCACATAAATGGCACGAATGGCAATTAAGAAACCTAGATAGAAACAGCTTTACTCAAGTATTCTTACTATATCCCTACAGCTGCTGGAGGGTTGTGACTTTTTCGGATAGATGCTTCCAAAAAGTTCCTTATTCATATCATCCTTCAGACCTATTGATCATGATGTATCATATAGATGCCATGTTATTCACATGATTTTATATCTATAGTGTGGGAAATGTAATGGTAAAGGGAGACTGCAAGGGAAAAGGTTGACACTACAATGTGACTTGGGACACAATTTTGTGTCCGAGCCCGAGTGAAAAGTAATGAGCCTGACAGATTTCCTTTTTGAGTCCAAACCCAACCCTGACATTTTCACAAATTCCAGAAACGTGCAGCATAATTTTTTTATACAAATGTAGAGTTATGTCAAAATGTGTGGAAAAGACAATATTTGGTATCTTGTTAGACAGGCTCCATAATGTGACACAAAGGACATTGCAGTGTTAAAGCATCTTCTGGTCTCTGCAGAGTGGTGTGAAGACTTAAATACAGTGTGGGAATTTCAACAGGGTCCCTGATGTCCACTCGGACCCCCCACCCCCTACCTCTTCCAGCTCACATCACACAACGACAACCCTTGTGACGCGAAGGAAAACTCAGCACCAGCTGTCCTCAGCCTAGGCCTCACAGCCACTATTGTACAGGGGCATTTTCTCAGGACATCCAACACCCTGGAAAATGGTGGATCACGTTGCGAATCCCACTCTCCTCACTCAAGGAGCCAAAACAGGGAAGGAAAAGCCTTTTAGGAGCTTTTTAGTAAGGCTGATCTCCTGATACAGCGGCACTCTGCACCTCTAAGGGAGGACAGAGGCCCTTGTCATAGAGGCTCCGCATGTCAGCGCTCACTGGGCTGTTGTGTTCCTGCCAGCCCGAGCAGCATAATACACAGTGTGCCTATGGCAGGCCTCACCCCAGCAAGTTCCTCACTGAACGCTGTGAAAGAACTCTCACTAATCACAGCGCCGGGGCGGCAGGCTCGTCACCAATTTTAAAACCAGAGAAGACATCCATTTGGAAGACAGGGTCAGCCAAAAAAAGCAAGTAATCCAACAAAGCTTTAAACAAGAAAAAGCAAATATGGGTGGATTAAGCAATGATTAAACATCTTATATTGCTGTCACCTTAGAGTCTATAGATTGATATACATTCAAAAACAAAAAAAAAACGATGAAAATTGTGTAGAAAGTTGAGTGGAAAGAGATAGAAGGAATGTATCTTCTCCCAGAGGATACAAGACGATGGGAACTCTAACATAAGGAAAATGAGAGAAAGGATGAATTTAAAAATGGTGAGGAGAACGGGAGGATGTGCAGCTCCATAAATACCACAAACATGCAAGGCTGGATGGACGGCCATGACGGGAGCAAGTTCATTCCTTTGGGCTCACTGATGGAGCTCTCAGCCACAACGTAGCTGTGTGTTTTTTGGTCGGCCAATACGGAAGTTTGCTCCAAAACGGTTTGCTGGCCACAGCCTCATCGTAACTCTGCAGTGGGATTTTGAATGTGGTTTTGGATTGATGAAAACATCATCTGTATTTCACTCACTCTGCCTTTAGTGAGAAATAATACAGTGATAAATGTTGTATGTACAAGTTGAACTGTGTATTTTAAAGGATCAGGGCCACTTAAAGTGAAAATAAATCTGAGATTTTAAGAAAAGAGTTATTCTTTTTTGAGATCACAATTTAGGATATTTGTGATTTTAGAGAGAACATGTCAGAAGATCAGCATGTTTCCTGTGTTACAATGAGGAATGTGGAGCATCTTGTTAAGTAAGTCTCATGAATAACAAAACACTAAATGGCTCATCATCACCACATTATCTTAAGTGAGATTCGTGTAAGATTTGTGATCTAGCAGTGGAAACCCTAGGAGCACAGGTTCTGCACCGCTCATTTTCTACATTTTCTTCTTAATTTTGTCCTATTTCCAACTTTATCCCCCAACATGTTCACTTTATTCTCCAAATATTACAACTTTATTCAAAAAATTACACTATTCTCAAATTTTTTCTTCAGTATGGCCCCAATACCCTGTCATAAGCATTTGAGGTTGATAATCAGGGTTATTCATTCAGACTGGAAAAAACTCCCTCCAGAGTTCATGTTCTCCATGACAAGCTGATCTTTGTATGTATAAATCGTAAGAGTTCCAAAATTAAAAAAAGGAATTTCGTGGTTAATTTAAAACAGCATTTCAGCCAAAAGGGATCCATGGCACAGACGAGCCAATTCACATCAAGTGTGAGGGCCTGACACTGAATAGCTCCATCATCTCCAGTCCAGTCTACTGTCTGTCTGTGGTGGCTGGCAGCCCAGTGAATATCACACATATTTCTGCTGAATCCACTTAAACAGTTAGTCAGTCAGAGAGTTGACTCATGTCTGCACATACATCCTGCACACGCTGGAACTTGAAAGGAGACAACATGCTGTGTTATTCTGCAGTCGCACCAAATGAGTTATTACCAGGAACTCTCCCTCTCTGCCTTTTGCCCTAGCCAGATTTCAAGGTGGTCCTGAGTACATGAGGAATTTTAAGTCAAACCTATTAATAAAAACTACTGACAACATACTCAAAAGACACACGTGGACTCTGGTTACTTCATGGCTACACTGGCTCATCTTTCTCCCAGTGTGAAACAATTCAAAACCCCAGTCAGTCTGACACATGCCTCCACTCCAGAGACTGGACGACGACATGAGTGACAGTGCAGCTGAATCCCATTTATCACAAAAACAACACAAAGAATCCCAAAGAGAAAATTAACCTTCTCAGCGAGCGGCCTCTTAGAAGGAGCGCTTGAATGTTTTGAAGTTCAAACCTCCGCATATTTTCTAACTTTATATAATGTCCAGAGTTATAAAAATGGCTGGAATTCCTAGTGTCATGACAAAAGGTCTTGTATATTTGTATATCCCACTCTGTCATCTCACATGTTCTGTTTGCAGTGGGACCCATACTTGAGACCAAGTATGGAGGCATAGCTCAAATACTTCATGATGAACTTTCCCACAACATTTTCTCTCTTTAACTCACTGAAGTCTTCCCAGACACCCGAGTCCCCCCTCTTGGTTTCAGCGCTGGAATGGTAAATAAGACCAGCATAATTTTTCTGCAGTCTTATGATAACCCCAAGTCTTTATTTGACCACTCTGCTGAGAATAATGAGACTCCACTCGGGCAGCTAAAGGTTAAGGCCATTGTTTTAAAGGAAATTAATCTTTTTTTCCACTTGGAGCATGCAGGCTCTGAAAGAAACAGCTCCAGCTTAATGTCAGATGTTTTCAAAGTCTGACCTTTTTAGTTTCTTCACTACCTGCTATAAAAATGTCAAACCCTCTCTGTATCCTGCCTCGCCACAAAACTTTTGTAGGGCATCTTCTGTGGCATCAGAGTAACAATTACAGAGGAAAGGCTTGGAATTCAGACATGTTATTCTAACTGACTCGGGCAGTACAGTCAAAATAAATACATCTCCCACAGAAAGAGCCACGAAGACGACGAAAACCTTAAACTTTACTGTCTGAGTCAACTGCAGCCTAAAACTGCAGCCACACGTGAAACACATGTCAACTCTGTCAAGACATGTGCATTTGACCGGTACGACTGCATAATATATGTACTGTATGTGCTCAATGTACCCAGACAGTCATTCTGATTTCTACAGATGTTATAAAAGACAAGAAGAAAACTTATTTTTTATAGAAAATCGATCATCTGACAGAATTCAAATCAGGACACTGACAGTACAAATATTTCGCGATTCTAGATTGATTTCATTCTCACTAAGTAAAAATTATCATCAACTAATTAAAGACAACTGATTGTAGTAAATATCACTTTTCCAGTCTGAATCAATAATTCAGAGAGAATTTCTTCATCACACACTATTAACAAACTTTTGTCACAGTCATTGGGGGCAAGTTGGGGTTTAGCATCTTGCCCAAGGACACTTCAGAACACAGGCCGGAGGGGAAGGCGATCAAACCAGCCCACCTCCTGAGCCACAAGAGCTGGTATCTAATTGTGTTTTAGTGCAGGGTGGACACTTTTTGTATCTACTTTTGAATGAACATCTTCGCTTAATAAAAGTTCAAAAGTGACAAAGAAAGAAGAAAAGGATGTGGCAGGAACTGACCTGTGACAGAGGTCTGGACAGCCTGTGACCCTTGTCCTCTGGCGACCATGAGCGCAGCTGGACACTATAATGTAAGGACAACAAGACATGCGCATGAATGATTGATAGATGTTGCTTATGTGCATTTGCCTGTCCTGTGAACAATGCTGCCAAAAAATCAGACAGATTAAATAATAGCATTTTTGGATTTGTATATGATGTGATGTAAATTTGATACAATATAATATAACATACTATAATGATGCAAGGTTTTATCCATATCACCTATATCTAGACATAATTCATAAAATGACCATTATGCGTAATAGTACATTGTAATAAGGAATAATGCAAGATACCATTATAAACCTGTTTATCATAGACCATCATTTGAAATAGAAATAAACTTCTTCAAATCATCGCAGCAGAGCTGTGTGATGAAATAGAGATTTATGAGTTTAAGATGAGATAAACATGAGCTAAAGTGCAAGTATATTAACACTGAGAACAACATCGGAGCAGTGCAGGACAGCAAACTTCAGTCCACATGGGGAGCAGATTTGGGTTTGAACTGTGACCTAGTAAAAGTCATCCGGGAGACAACAAATGGCCGTGCACAGAGAAAGTGTGGTGAACGTTCCACATTCTGCCTTTTGTTAAAGTGAATGCTAACGGTGGAATGTGATATCCTGTGCATATCCTTTGTTACTACAGTACAATCCCATGGCACCACTTTCTGTCTGTTATTCCCATACCTATTGACTGCCTGTTGTCAAGAGAGCACTTGTTGCTGCTTTTTGTCCAGATGCGAGCGTGTTTAAGCAGTGAATGGACCAGTTTTTCATCTGAAAGGTCGAGCTGTTTTAAGACTTAACCATAGACTGTGCTCATGTGGAGAGTCTCTTCATTCTAGTATTTCAGGAGAATTGTTCAAGTAACCAGACTGCACATGTGTACAATGCAGCAAGCAGAGTAGACTCATAAGCCTGCATTTTAAATTTAATGGGAAGAGAATGGTATCTACCACAGAGGCATTTTTATAAAATGAATCGTATCACACTGCAGCCAATCAGTAATGTTTGTTCTCAATCAGATATGCAATCAAATCTAATTTGATCTGCATGATGGAAAATTGTCAATGCTTTTGACCAATGTGAAAAATAGAGGGTGACGGGAGCGACCTCTTGTTGATTGGCGTCAGCCTCTCCCTCTTCCGGTCAGGGCTGGCAGGAGGTTGTGGTGAATAGGGCCCAGGAGACAGTGATGCAGGGCTGGAGATGATGTATTCTTTGTAGTTCTGGTTCTCATCTCGACTCACTATTACTGTCTCCTACAAAACATCATGGCGGAGGACAGTTAATGCTACTAAACATAAATTCATCTTAATACTGCAGGTTTGTCATACAAGAGCTTTAAGCCTTGAGTTAGAGGCATAATGGACACTGAAATTAATGTTGCATCAGATTTGATCTCAAAGCCACTTCACTATCTGGTACCACTTCCATCTTGAAGGCAGTAGAACAAACAGGCAGACCGACTTATCACTTTGCCAATAATATCAGCTGATACTTATTGCTAGTGAGGTCTATGTTTGCTGATATTAACTTATTTTACAGAATTATTGTACTGCTTTCATCGGTTTTGTGCAGTTATAATCCATATCAGCTTCTAGTAGAAAGAAAGCAGAATACACTGTGTAACCAAAATACCACATTATATAAAAATAAAAGCAGGCGATAGTGATCACAGTTAAGAGGCAAATAAGAAAATGAGAATATAATTATTTAAATCAATCTTGTATACGATGGCTGATAATCAATACAAACTGAAGACATATTAACGCTCAGTGGAGCTACAGCACTGACCTGGAAGCGTCCTGTGAGCTGTTCAGGCGTGCTGATGCCATTAGTCTGTCCAGGGCTGGAAGGTTCAGGTCTTGAGAGACAGAATACAATAAAAATCAACTGACAACATTACTCCCATCAGACCAAACAAATTCTATCTATGTCGCATGTGGAATAAAGTCTGTTTTTCTGCTTTGTGATTGAATCAAATCATGTAAACCAGTTGGGAAGTTCATGTTGAGTAAATAAGCAACGTGTGTGAACCTGGTCAAAATGACATTCACACATGAGCTGATGGACTCAGGTTTTGCAATATAATGGTCAGATCTTTCAAGGAAAATGCTGAGTGTAGAAGAAAGTAATTGAAATGTATATGTCAAAATTGACTTGATTAGAAAGACAGGCTAGTAAAAATAAAAACAACTTTTTTACATCCCTTTTGGCTGATATTTTGGCGAGCACCCATCAGTACGTCTCCATGAATCTTCCTGTTACTGCAGACAAGTACTGCAGGCTCACTCCCCTTTTTAAAATGATTCTCTGGCTGGTTCTCATCTTTCGAACTGGTTACTTTTGATTCACTCACTTAAATCGAAAACACAAGCAATACCATCATTGAATTTGGAGGGGGAAATATGGGCAGTATATAGGCCAATGCAAACACACAGTGCCCCCCCCCCCCCTGGCTGCAGGGCCAGAGGCTGACTGGCTCTTGGCTGAGCCCGAGGTAATGAGGCACACAGGAAGGCCTGGATGCCTGTGGTAAATCACCCAGAAACACACCTCTCGCGGCTGAGCTGCACAGACTGTGTGCAGGAGGGAGATGGCTAGAAGACAGAAACTGACACAGTGGCTGTAAGACATTTCTTCCCATAGGAGAGATATTAATGTGGCAGACATTAAAACTGCAGAATCAAACTCAGAGCTGCTCAGCTGAAAAATGTTCTCCTTGTGCTTTTAATCTTTCTACCATGTGCATCACAACACCAGAGGAAATTGTGGTCTTCAGACAAGGACAGATTTAAACACTGATTTGATCAGTTTCTAGTTTACAGCCGGTGACCTGGTTACAGGCTCTCTTCACAGAATAATTTCCAGTCAAAATGCTGACTTAGACTTTACAGAGATTTGATACCACCATAAATCAGAATGTAAACCCGTTCGCTGATATTAGCTGTTCACAGCTGTTGAGGATACCTGGACTTCTCACGCTCACCTGCCTCAGGCAGATTCTTCAAATGTGTTCACTGTAAATATGAAATCACTTAGAGGGGAAAGATTATTATCATTGACACCCCATATTTGGATTATGGGCCTCCACTAGAGTAACTTTCTGTGATTTACAGTTCAAAACAAGTCCTCTTTTTTCTCAATCTGCCTATTATACAGCCCCTCAGCTGAAACTGACTGAAAAAGGCAATATTAGCTCAAGCCTCCTTAAAAGTCCACATTCATCTGATTGACAGAACATCCAGAGACATGCAGCTTTTTAAGACGGTTTCTTGGACACATTTTCTTATCCATACTTAGGTTCTAAGGATAGAAGATTCCGCAAGTTGTAGAGATTTAAAAGCTCATCAGGGCACATTTGTGAATGTCCGTGATTGTCAATGTAGCAAAATCACTTTCTTTGTTCTGAATCACTGTGGATAAAACAACTGAACATGCAGACACACCATCATCTCAGTATCAAAGGGGAAACTATTGTACTGTGACTGTATGTTGAACATATACCTACTAGTTAATCTAAGGGCTGACCCGGCTCAGAAAGAGCAATAAGATCACAGAGTGACAGATGCTTTGGTCGACCTGACATAGACTGCAAGGCATCAACGAAGTATCAGATCCAGACCAGAAGCTGCAAACAAAGTACAACTAGAAAGCTGCTGGGGTTAATAACAAGTCAGCGATGGTGTGGTTGGCTTGTCATGTAAAACTATTCTAACCAACTCTGTGACAAACATCTAATATGATGCACCAACAATAAACATGTGTTTCTGCATAAAGCAGCAGAAACATATAAAACTTAATTTTTCTATTCTGAGGATGGGCTGAAGTCTTCTTCTGGTGGGCGACACCATTTGTGTGATGACAGTCAGAACCCACATCACTGCTGGTTGGATGAGCGCCAACCAGATGCGGAGCTGGAAAGGGAGCGACCTCTTTACATTAAACTAAACATTACAGGTCGTGCTACTCAATTACAGAGCTCTTGGGAGCTTTTCTGAACATAATTCAAACACATAATATTCTGTCTCAGTAGCGTTAATGCAGGAGGCTGTAAGGGGCGCAACAGTGTTTTTGCTGAAAAGTACTGACAGTCAACAGAGTGGGATTAAAGACATGGGAGATACACAGTGGCATTGTGCAGGGCAGGCAAGGAGTAATGGTGTTGTTTCTGGCTTGGTCCGAGATATGAGGTCAGCAGGGAAAAATTCACTCACACGGACATGGGACATCCAGGGAGGAAGTATGTGAGAGCACATGAGCGTGAGAGGGCGTGTGTATGTCCTAGTGTGTGTGTCTGTGCAAGAAGTCTAAGAAAGCGCATGACGAGAGTGACAGTGACAAGAAATGAGAATTTAAGAAGGACCTTTAATCAAAGTGCCGGCCAAGAGTCGTCCCGCCTAAAAGCAAAAGCTTTCCAGTAGCCAACTGCCTGTCATCCAAACAAGGTCTTGGCAAATGTCAAAAGAGGGTTTACTAAGAAGGGCCAGGGAAGGGAACAGTGTGGCTCTCATACTTGCTGGCATTTCCCCTGATTACAATCAGTTGTTTTGTTTGTACAGTGCTTCAATGATAAAGTTAAAAACAGTGTAAAGGAAGATAAAGGCTGGGGAGACTGGTCAGGGCACAAATACAGAAAATTTGGGAAGGCCAAGATATTCATTTGGAGGGGCTATGCTACAAAGGCTGTATTGTATTATGTTTATGAATCCAATATTCTGTATACTGTATGCATTTACAATTTAAACCTGCACGTCTTTTTAGCAGGAATATTTGCATGGCAGCGTACCTCTCCACCATGAGCTGCAGCTGGGTCTTGGAGTTCTTGATCTTGTTCTGGGCCTCCACGTTCAGCATGTCGGACGTGTTCTCTCCATTGATCTCCAAGATAACGTCACCAAGCTGCAGTTCTGCGTGTTCTGCCTTGCTGCCCCCGTTGACCTGTTGAAGAGAAGATTGAGTTACAGTTAGGTGTTCCTTGCTCTGGGGTCCTCCTCTGAAAATGACACAAGCGTAGACAGCTTGGTATCTTGTGGATGTGCGGACAATTCGTCAATGGCATGAGGAAAGGTGTTGATGAGATACCTCCATATGCAACTCATACCACTCATAGTAAATACCAACAGACGCCACAGCATTTCACACACATATGGTACCAGGCAGTGCCGGTCAACAGTGGACAGATTCATGACACCCTTGGGGAGAAGTCATTAGTGTGACACTACTTGATGGTTTGACTGGGCCTGACCTTTGCAACCAGCCGCACCGCATGTCAAAGCCAATGTTACACAACCACATCAGAGTGAATTCCACACTAATGGGCCCAAACATAACGTCCAAGCCACTAGTCTCCGTTCGGGCCCTGTGTCTCAGGCTTATCCACCCAAACACACAGGCTTACTGAAACAAAGAGAGAAAATTAGAGGTTGACGCTCAAACTGATTTAAACTATAGAGAGAAACACAATATTTCCCACAAGCAGAGGCAGTGCTTGCCTTCCAATTAAAGAGATCGGGCAATAAAGCAAAAAATTCCAAAAACACTTTATATAAAGAGACCGTTGATGAGGGTCGAGGCTCTTTTCTGCAGCACTAGAGGAAAAATGGATGCATCGGGAATGCCAGTCAAACGGCTATTTGTAAGTTAAGCCAAGCAAGACGGCAGAGGTACCATGTTTGTGGGCCCACTCCAGAGGCAATTAAGTGTTGCTGTGGTGACCCACAATAGTGCGTGCCTTTTCTGATCAGGACACGCCTGGTTTCACATAAACTAAGAGCTGTTGGGGGTTCTTTCTTCTGCAGGGGTCTGTGTCTGAGAAAAACAGGGGCAAGCCATCTTTCAGGCCCACAGGAATAAAAGAGGGCATCAGTGTCGTCTCAGTGCCAAGCGCAACCACTTCAGATAGTCCAACCCTATGGCCGCATAAGTATGTATAGGGGGTGGGCGATGGGGGTTGGAAGTGAGCCATGGGGTGAGACGCGCCATTTCTCAAACTGGACTCTGCAAACAAATTTTACTGATGAAGTTTTTCACTCTGCAGGAAGGCTTGTCACTTCAGAGAACCCTCTGATATTTGAGACGAGAAGACATGCTGGCCTTGTTTACTAGACAGTAACAAAATCTGCCCATTATTCATCAGAAGACATGTTTTTCTTGCAGATGTTGTAAAGAGGGGGCAAAATAATAAAAGCTTTTGAAGGAGCTTGAAAGTCTGTTTGAGGAAACCCGCCATAGTTTGCCATAATTTATTTGTTATGGTCTGAGGAGCCTCTCTGGAAAAATCCAGGCTGACGTGATGATATAGGACCAGGATGTGGGAGAACTGGGTGTCTCTGGCATGCACAAGTCCATCTAAGAAACATTTCCTTGTGGTGTTTACTGGCTGCTTACAGCGGTAATATTTCCGCTTCTTGTAATACAGTTCTTTATCCAGGGACTGTGAAAATATGGACAGTCAAAACAGAATCCATGAAGTTAAGTATAAGTTTAATGATGCACAATGGAAGAAAGTTAAGTACACACCGACACGTGTGCACTCTGGGACCAGGAGCCCCCTCACCTCCCACCAAAACTTCCACTGGTACTGTAATCAGTGGTTTCCTTCTAATGTAATCTACTTCCATTCTGTTCTAACAGGTTCAGTAGTCAAGGAAATAGGTACGGAGCAGCCCATGGCAACAAACAAAGACAAGAAAAGAACTGTAGTGCAGAGGAAGTTGACTTTGCATGACATGCCATTTCAGACTGTTCTGACAAAAACAAGAGGATATAGTTTGATAAGATGTGACGAGGTTCAGCAACAGGGCAGCATTCAACACATACCTTTGATACAGTTATGGCCTTCTTGAAGTCCCTTCCTCCAAGTATTCTGAAGCCCCATGGTGAAGGACCGACCAGGTTCACCGTCAGCTCCATCAAGTTATCAGGTAGGCAACGGTCTCTTGTCAAAACCTTTGAGGGGAAAATAGACAGGTTAACATAAATGAGTTTGAGTAACAAGTGGGATGTAAACATTTTAATAAAGACTTGTTTCATATTACATATTTAATATTTGAGCAACAAGTAAAGACAGTCAACTTTGATACAAGTCATCTTTCATCTCCAGCAACACTTCGCTTCAACTGGCCTAAGTCTTGTTGACATGGATTGTGTAACCACTTCGAAAAAGAATGGGAAGAATCTGAAACCAAGACACATGACTAACATTGTTTAAGTGTCTGCAAAATCAAAGAGTTTCATGAAATCCAAATGTTCTTTCAAGAAGAGAAAAAAAACGCAAACAAAAAAGTTGTGAGAGCTCAGTGTAATGTTTCATTGTGTTGAACTGTGAGCACTGAGTACAGTGCAAGTGTATACAGTATGCAGTTGATTTATGGCATGGAGTATGGTGGCCCTTTAAGACCACTTTATGAGAATGGGCTACATAAATAAAAATAAACAGTTCTGATGCGTTTTGTAAATCTGTAGTTCCTTAGAGGATATTTTGGATTTGAATCGTGAGCGTTTGCATGGACATTTACAGATTCTGCCATACGCAAAGTCTGTTGTGAATTTCTAAATGTAACACTATACATCATGTTTATGGAGACGCCAATGTGTAGTAAAAGCCTGTGATGGATTTCTGACTGTTCTACTCCTCTTTTCCAGATAAGCATGATTGCAATATTAAGGAAAATCACATTACCCACTGGTTTGTCATTGTTGTAATTTTTCCAGATAGAACAAATAACTTTATGTTAACAATAGCATAGGGTTTACATTCAGCATTGATTATCATGGTGTTTGTGCTCTTTTTGGCTTTTACTTTATCTTATTTTCCATCATACGACTAGAAGGCTCCATGACAAGGTAGACAAACATCCTCCAGCTGTTGATCAAAGTGAGCTTTTAAAATTATTATGAGTGACCACAGTATGATGAGTTGCTGCAGTATGGACAGTAGCACATATTTCCTCCAGAAGCTTGTGAGAACTTCCCTCATTTTTGTAGATGTATGAAAATGAAGATCCACAAAAGCTGTTTGCTGAAAGGGAGTTGACCTGGCAATGACTATTATGCATCCAATTCCATGTTGTTTGACTTTGGCTCAGGGAGTGAGGACGTTCAACCTGTATCAGTAATTCGATCAGTGACAGAATGCACCACCACTAGTAAGTGAGTCTTAAATATACTCTCATCTTTAACTGTTTTGGAAAAGGTGTCGAAAACAATGTTTTCTACTAAACCCTACTAAACTAGATGTTATACATAGTATTAACACTATCCTCTAAAATATTAGTGGGCCTCAGCCAGAGCAGAAATTGTTTTAAGCAGGCAGATATTTATGTTGCTTTTCTTTTTGGCTTGATAACCTGTGAATGTGTTGCCAGGTTACGACACAAACTGCTCAAATTTGCATAGGAAGATTGTTGTGAATGCGTGTAGAGACAGAGCTCTGAGGTGTGCTGTGATGATGGGATGAGCACATGCAGGTTCATAAACACATCAACACCTGCAAACTGCAGAGAGAGAATCAGTGTGTCTATGACTGAAACACATCTTGTTGAGAAAATGTGGATTTATTTTAGTTGAAGACATGCAACAAGTAATACTCATAGACCATAAGCTAATGAAGTACAGACTGCTTCTCTCTCTCATCCAAATAGTTAAACAAATCATCTTTATTATAATTCAAAACACAGAGTCTGGTGTTGCATCATTCTTTGAAGGGAACTGCAGAACTAACTGTGGCTTATACCTCACAGTTGCTGTTGTTTTTCAGATCAGGACAAACTGCACATCAATTATTTTGAATTTGTATGATAAACCTTATAAATGGGTGATAAACGTGACAACATGATTACGTGGTAAGTTAACACTGGACCTTCTCACAAATGTGTGTGTATGAATTAGTAGTTTAAACCCCAGATGCTGGATCAAGGACATCAGCCATGAATTTCTCACAAATCAGTCCAAACTCTGGCCCATTTCATCGTCTGCACATTCCACAAGTGTTGGGGAAAAGCAGTGTAGACCCAGTTACTCATTAACAGTCTGGGCCAATTAGCAGGGTTACTGGGCTCACCATCATCAATGTCTCTTAATTGCTGTGGCCTCAAGAAATAAGTGCAGTTGTGATAATGACAGGGAGCAGCCGCCCCCAAACTTTCCCAGCCTCTGAGGATGTCAAATAGTTTCATGAGCCTGGGCAGCTTCTCCTGTAGAGTACCAAGTACCCTGCTAATTCTCGGTGCAAATGTCCACTGTCCACAGCGTAACAAAACGCTTCTGGCAGATGATGTCAAAGGGAAAGGAATGAGAAAGAATGGGGCAGAGCTAACAAACAGCACAGTGGTGGTGAGGATAAGTGATTCACTCATGGTCTGTGCTAATTGGCCACTGATGAGGTTTCAGGACAGCACTGCTGCTCACATAAAACAAACTGCTGAACATGGATTGATGAAACCTCTCCATCACACAAAAGTAGTGCTGGGCAGCTGCCAGGATACATAAAAGGTGAATTCTGTTCTGGTGACATCCTGCTGCTTTTGCTGGCAGCAACACACACACACACACAACACAATGAGAAACATTCTAGTCATGAAGTTATTTCTGTGGCTCGCAGCATCAGCCGCTAACAGCAGGACATCAGTGTGAGGAGAATGCATAGACGTACTGTAACTGTGGTAAAACACTTGCACCTTTGACTACCACAATAGACAGATTTATGACTTACATGCATAACTACATAGCAACAAACAGTAGGGTTCTAAGAGACCATTTGTTACAATGCTATTGCAGAATGATTTTGTTTATTTACATTAAAGTATCAATTTGATAACCTTCTTCTGAATGGAAGTAGGCCTAAAGTACACAACACAGAGCCTGTACAGTTTCTGTTCCTATTAGTATTACATTAGTAGTGAGCATTAAATTGTCCTAATATTGAAGCAGACACTTAAGTGGATCAAATTACAAAAATAAAGTTATCTGTAAGATATTCTTTACCCACTAAACAAATGTAGTTTAATTCAGTAAGAAATATTAGATTAATATATGATAGTTTGTTTGTCGCGGTGGGAGCTGGGGTGATGAGAGGCGGGGTGCACCCTGGATCGGTTGCCAGTTTATCGCAGGTCATACTCAGTTTCCAATTAACCAAACCCAAAATTGGCATGACTTTGGAATGTGGGAGGAAATTTTCACACAGACACAAGGATAACATGCTTAACCGGGATTCAAACCAGGAAACTGCTTGATGCGACAGTGGCACCCGCACCACGGTGTTGCACTAGTGAGATTATTCAATAATGAAATGATCAGTAAATGCAGCCCCAGGATTCTGTAATTTGTATTAATGAGGGCTGTTGAGGAACATCTCAGTAATTGTTGTATCCGTTCAGCATCTAACAACGCGTTATGCCAGGAGAGCACAGGACCATTGAGCTCTAAAGACCATCATGTTTCTCCACTACAGAGCTGCTAAACATACAAATTAAACCTGTTTCTAGTAAGAAGTTAACATGATGGCTTAAATTGAAAGTCCAACACTGCGTGGAATGTTCTGGCACAGTTCATAGCTATTAGCATCAGCTTGTGACTGACTTTCAACAATATTCCGATTCACATATAGTGCAAAGACCCAAACCTCTGTTCTTCTACCCTGCATATGAAGCCCCGTTTTGAGATAGCAGGATTGATGAGGTATTCAAAAATGTAAACAAAAACATAACCAGCAGTGGGTTCAGACTGTATTTCAGTTTCCAAAGGGACATTCTCGTTCAAGCCTGTCATGTCTATAATTCAAAGGCCTTTGGCTCTTGTCACATCTATGAGAGATTGGCCCTAAGGGCCAAAAACTGATAGCGGAGGTATGAAGGGGAAGAACAGGGCCTGTGTAATGTTGGATTCAGGACCCGCTGCTCAAACATGTACGGAGCTGCGAGGGTTTCATTTATAAAGGATTATTAATGAGATACTGCTCATGGTAAAGCATTTATTAAATTGTATTATATAATTAATATTATATTGAGTTTCTACAAGTTTCTGACATTGCTGATCGTAACGCTGCTTCTTAAGATACCGATAGCTGAGCAGTACAGCAGAAATAACAAAATAACTCCTACATCCATCATGTAGTGTTTGCTGTCAATGTTCTGAGAGTAAATGCAAACAGTACAGGTATTCTTATTTGTCTTTGACTAGAAATAAGACAAGACTTTCACTACAAGCCTGAGCGCAACTCCCTGGTGATGAGGGGCCGCAAACCTGAGTGTCAATACTCTGAGACTTGTAAACAAACTGTAAGACTGAACTGAACGTTTACTGTAATGTGTACTTAAAGAGTATCGACTGGGCAGAAGGAGCGAAACCTACTAACACAAGCCTGAAACAAGACGGTCTAATCTTCCGTGCGCAGCAAAATGATGACTCTCCACAGATGAGTCATTAACTTTGATTTGCACGTTGCCACAACAAAGTTATGGCAACCAGCTGACAGTTATATTTGTAATTTTCTCTTTTTTTTTATGAAAAGGGAAAAATACTTTTTAAATGCAAGGAATGTCTAAGTGTCATATCTGTCATTATATTTGACAAAGCTAAGCCGAAGAATTAACACCTCATTAGATCCAAGGAATGAAACTTTGGGGAGAAGAGGTTGTTACTATATGCACTGTAGTAGAAAACATGTAAACTGAAGGGTATTAAGTTTAGTAAGTGGATCACTGCTACCTCAGGGTAATAAACTGTCTAGCAGCCAGACCTGGCCACCTACAAACACTCTTCACCTCCCTCCCTGAATCACCAGAGTGTTTAACTGAGACAGTTTTATTTCTCCTTGAACTCCGAGCCAACATCTTCTGGATTGAAATGAACAAGCACGGACTCCCCGACATGCCAATACTGAACCAATAGCTGATGATCATAGCAGACACAACGCATCCAACTGAAAACTTGCGCTCAGATGAACCACTGTGGCTGCAGGGGAATATTTCTGGTATGAATCACACAGTTTGAACCTTTCACTGCCCACGTCAGTGATGCAGCCGGCTGTTGTTGACTCTACCCATGGGTGTCACGCAGTGCACAGACTGGCCGAGACCTACCTGGACACACACACCCACTGAATAAAAAAAGAAGAATGAGGCAGCGAGCCTCTCCCTGGACCGGGCACACTGAAACAACATTCTGTGCATTCTCAAAAATCACACCCTGGTCATATGGAAGTGCAGTCACCAGGGAGATGAGAACACATCAAAACAATAACAGCATATGTCAAAAGGGTGTTGGTTGATAGGCTCCTGCATCATCATGGCTGCTATCACTAATAGCCCATGTATCATCAACATAATTATAGTCTGAGGTGTGTAATTTTTGTGGTTACTCCCTTTTCAGTGAAAAAGGTAAGGGTGTGTTCTCCTGTAGCAGGCGAGTGACGGTTCAAAAACCAAGACTCACACGTACAATACAAACATATCCACGGTCTCGTTGTGAAACAGTAAAAAAAAAGAGTTGAGGGTGCCAAGAGAAGGTTTACATAATGGCATCAAAAATGCAGTGCAGGAGGTCAACGTTTTGGGATTTTTGCATTATTTTGAGTGGCCAAGGTGTTTAGCAATGCCAGAAAGCCATTAAATGGAATTAAATGAAATAAAATATTGAAAATAATTGTTCTGTAAAAATCGTGCAGTTACAGACCCTCACCAATGGGGAATGTTGCAGCCCTCTCAGTACCCCTACTTTGTTGTCCAAGGGAAACTATCGTTTCATTTCATTTTAAGCTAAGGGTATATAATTTGTAAATATTAAAAATTTTGATTATGATCACGTGACTATTTTAATCCTTATGAAGTGATCATCCCTGCATTTAGATAATATCAGCCCACCATATACTTATAACTGTTACAGGCTCTAACAATCTTTAAATGTAACATAACCGTATCACCTGCGATTTATAAAAAAAGTAACTATAAATATCTCTCATTTCTTTATGAAATATCCGGACCAATTTGCTGCAGCACTGCTGTAGCAGACTGGATTGTGTCCACTATGAAGTTTGGCTGTAACAAGACAAGGACACTATGGTGCTGGCTCCACTTATCTCCCTCTGCATCATCATTATCTGCAGATCATGTTACTGCTGTTCACACTGAACAGACTTCACACTCTGCGGCTCAGCAATCACGACAGTACACCACATCCTCTGCATGCACCATTACACGATTGAACAAAAAGGCGCAAACCAAGCACCACTTTGTTCATTAGGTGCACGCTCTCAGAAGTTACTGCTGCAGCAGCGATGCGCCTCATTCATAGATGCTCAGGCAGGGGAATTTTTTGAAATAGTAAGAGACGTCCTGTCACACAAGCTTTGATGTCAAAGATCAGTTGAAACAGAAGAACCACACTGCTGTGAGTCACAAACCATCCCCCCCAAAAATGAAAAACTTGATTACACGAAGCAGATTACATGCGAGAAAAGTTAGTTCAGGCCCCAAGTAACGAGAAGATAGTATTATTCATAATTTTTTTTAAACACAGTACTTAAAAACGTCCTTTTCAGTCAGATACACTTATGAATTTGAGTTAGAAGGTAACAAGCCTGCCATTTACCCGTTTTCTCTAAAAGCCACTGCTTTGCTATGTCCAAAATTACAGTGGTTTGTTTTTGGTTCCTGGATGACTTTATCCAGTCTGGCTGAAAACATAGTGTTCTCTCTCTCTCTCTCAAGAAAAAAAGCCCTCAGGAAACCAACACAATTTAAAATGAGGGGAGGTTAGCTCACACTCACACACACACACACTTTTTAAAAAGGCAGTTGCTCACAATCACATTGGAGAAATTAGACTAACTGCAGGCGGTGGGGCTTTGAGAACATGAGGGTTCACTGGGACTGAGTTACACATGGGGAGACACCTCAAGCACTGACCCACCTGCTGAGCTCACAACAAACCTCCATTTGTTTTGTTAACACTTGATTAGGTGAAGTGGAGGCCCAGCCATTGTCTAGACATTTTAAATGGAAACAGGGAGAAATAATTAAAAAGGCGCAGGCTTCAACCTGAACTCTAAGTGGACCTGGCCGATCCGGAGTCATCATCCTCGACCAGGCCACGTTAGAATGGAAAATATAATCACCTGTTCTTTGATGCAACACTGATAAAGATCCCTGAGAAGGCAGCTGGTCCAGACCCTCCACACAGATCATGCTACAGATATTAATGTGCAAAATGAACCTCAGCTCCTCGCCTCAATGCAGATGCATAAACAGGGTAGATTTAGTTGAATCTGTCACAAACATTATCTCAAGTCTTGACATAATAAAGTAAGAAAACTGATTTATATATATAACCAATGCAAAAGGAGGAGGTCTAAGACATATTTGATATAGTTTAGATTTTGAAATGTGTGTTTTGTGAGTTAAAAAGCTTCACTCAGGGTCTTTACACTTAAAAGCAGTAACAATGTGACATCTCTGGTGTTAATAATCAATATCAACTGATACTCATGTTCTCTTGATATCATTTCGGGACCATATTGTTCTAGATTCAGAAACAGACAGGAAACATGTACCTTGTGTGAGCTGAGGTTTGCCAAGTCAGTTTAGAACGTTGATCAGCTTCAATCATCATCGTTAGACGGATCACAGAGGATGAAGGTACTTTACCCAGACTTCACCATGAAGCTAGTGAGGTTCCATCGTCTCACACTTGTCATGAACAGATATGTGTCCATAACAAACCAGTAACTTCATAAAAGACATAAAACACAAGGAACGAAGAGCTGAAACACTTCAAGCAGGACCTACCGAGGTGAGGGCGGTGTGACTGAAGGTGTCTCCTCCACCTGCCGAGTGTCTGTGTTCGTCCTCCACACGCTCACACGCACAGTCTCCACCTCAGCAGCGAACAACCAGCGCCTCCACTCCACGGGGACACAAACACAGGGTTTCCCTCGGCAGCAGAAGTGAAGCTCTGAACCGCTCGTGTCCTCGTCTCCTGCTTCACGTCCTCGCGTCCTCACGTCACGTTGAGCGCCACCAACTACACCTGTGGGAGCGCGCGGGCTGCTCAACGACTGGGGCGCGTTCGCGATGCCAGGCGTCTCTTCTACCAGAATAATAAGGTGTTCGAGCTCGTGCAGCAAAGAGGGGCGTGTCGAGAAGGGGAGGTGAGGAGGAGAGAGGGAGAGGAGGGAAGGACAGGAGAAAGGAGGAGAGGAGAGGAGGAAAAAAGAGTAGGAAACGAGGAAAGGAGAGGAGGAAAGGAGAAGGGGAAAAGAGGAGAGGAGTCGAGGAATAGTGAGGAAAGAAGAGGGGAGGAGATGAAAGGAACGGACAGGAGGAGAGGAGAGTAGAAAGGGGAGGAGAGGAGAGGAGAGGAGGAGAGGAGGAAAGGAGGAGGACATTGATAATTGAGCCATTTATACCAAAACACACAGAATGCGTTTTGTGTTCGCGCGCCATCTACTGGCGGAGGGGAGAAGAGCAGAGCTTGCTCTTCGCATCACCTGGTTAGCGCATGTCACCTGGTTGCGCATGTCACCTGGTTGACAAAAAAGTGTGTGTGTGTGCATATATATATATATATATATATATATATATATATATATGTGTGTGTGTGTGTGTGTGTGTGTGTTAGTGACCAGGTATTACCCATGTTTTGGGGACCTAAAGCTGTTTAATACATTATGGGGACTTATGGTGACAAACGGCAAGTCTCCATAACGTAAATCAAATAAATTTGAAGGCATGTTTTATGTGTGTCTGTGCGTGTCTATTTATACGTATGAGGGCCAATTTTGGTTCAATACAATCGTTGTGAGGACTTTTGATGTAGTCCTTACAGCTTCAAGGAGACGTGTATGTGTGTGTGTCGCGGATTAGATGATTGGTGGGACTTGATAATGATGGAGGATGATAAATCGTTACCATAAATAAATTAATTGATTAATTAATACACAAATACATACATTTAAATGAAAAGAAATGTATTCTATAATACATCTGGAAGTGTTAATTTATTTGTATATTTATAATTTTAACAATCGATTTGCGGATGTATTCAGTTATGTATTTATTTACTATTTATTTTACATGTATTCATGTATTTCTACATTGTTTAATACATGTATTTATTAATTTCTACATCTTTAAATTTTATTTATACATGCCTCTTGAACAGCATATTTAAAGTCCACCATTGAATTTCTTAAAATTCTGATCAGTTGTCACTTTGACTCAAATGTTAACAGGTTAGATTAGTGGTCAAAGATCAAAGGTCATGTTGACCTCCTATGAGTCTGGAAGTAAATGTATGTAGACACATGGTGACATAAAACTGCAGGGCACTATTTCTAGTTATTTCATGAGCTTGAAAATTCCAAAATGAAATAAATAATTGTCGTGTGATACGTGATTATATTTTAATATTCCATATGAAAGTCTGTATTTCCCTTTGGTCAGGTTCACATATGCTGTAGGTGAATTAATACTGAAAGAAACACACAAGAACACAAACTAATTTCAACATCACTCTGTAATGTATAACTGCTTTAGAAAAATACGTACCATACATATGAGTTTTTGTAAAGCAAATATATATTATACTTTTAATTGGATAAATGTTACAGTCTGTACAATCATCCCCTCTGTCTACTAAATATGAATCATTATACATGATTTTTACAGTGAAATCATGAATATATCATATCAAATAAGATGACTTCATGATGAGGATTTGAAATTAGGCTTAGAGAGAAAGCACTCATCAAACGCTGCACTGGCACAAACGTAAGTGATTTTCTGAATATTATTCAGAGTGTCGATGTTTACTCCCTAAGCAGCAGAGAGAAAACACTGTGGAAGCAGTGGTAGCAAATGTGGCAGAAATACATAGGGGCTGGAGGGGCTGTTGTTCAGTGCAGGATCGGAATTTTTTTTATGTTATGGACGGTTGGATTTGGCACATACAACTAAATCGTTAAGCGTTTGCTGTGAAGGAAAATAATTAACTTAGACCTTTTAAACACAGATGATCGGTTACAACTTTCAGAGTTGTTGCATATTTTCCTATTCTATTACAGCACAGAACATGATCCACCTCGTAGTTTTCACATTTGGCATTTCACAACATAGCTTGATGGACAAACATTACACAAAAAAGGTAGCTCTGCGAATAATGAACACATTTCTTTAGAAACAAGTGCATGCATAAATTATATTTCCTCTTCTGCAAAGCCTTATAGAAGGCTGGAAACTTATCTCAAAATGTCATCTACAGATGTTCATGTTGTTTCTGCAATCTTGGCCAGGGTATTTTCAGAGATCTGAAAGAGAATCTGAGGGGATATATATGGAGGAAACATTAGTAATCCGACAAATGCACAAACTGAAATATACCATCCTCATTCAAAACTCTCTGCAGTGGTTTGTGACAGGACTAAATGCAGCCTCATACTGTAATTGGACATTGGAAGGAATCATGCTGCTCAGTGGGAAGGAATGCAAATTTTCCTGCAGCAAAAGTCCCTGGAACAAAAACGACTGTTTGCTTCTGAAACTGTATCATCAGCATTCATTATTTCCTCTCTAATCGTGTCTGTGAAAACATTCTCCAAGTCTCAGAGCAACACACACACACACGTTAGCACACACTCATGCAGGGAGGTGAGGCACCACACAGGGTCCCGGCCTTGACCTCTGCTCTCAGAGGCAGAGGGGACATGCAGGTTTGACTGAACCAGGCTCTGGAGTGAGGTGGTGGGTGACGGAATGAGGACAAGCTGCAGGATTCAGAGCAGGATCTGCTGGAGTGATTATTTGAGCTCTCGTGAGTCTAGATGGACGTGGGCAAGCAATGAAACCTGGAAGTCAAACTGGTGCCACATAGTTCCCGGGAAAAGTCCCAAAAGCACGAGTCCGTTCTGACGTACCTACAGAGAAGAGAGCACAAGTTGTGGTCAAACATTCTAAACACACACATTCAGGGACATATTGAAAATCTAAAACAATGTACAGTTTACTGTGCCAATTACATCTGCAATGTTGAATGGTGTCCACTAGAGGGGGATCTGTCACCGCAAAACGTTTCAATATTGATTATCTTTGAAAAATACTTCACTGCCACAGAGATTTATTTAATAATTTGTGTGTGTGTGAAATTTAAATTTGTGTTTTTATTGATAGTAAGCTACTTTCCACATTGCTGTACAATCTACAGAAGGGAAAAGTAAAGGAAAAACCTGAATAAATTACAAATCTTGGGGACCAACAACAAGGAAATTGTGCCATTAATTTGTCACCCATCTTTAAATAAGCCCCACTTCACTGTATTGTTTCCTAAGGACATATATTTATGGAGTTAAAGCTTGAGAATAACTCTCTTTATTCTTACCTACAAACCAGCCATCATCACATTTCTCCATCACTTGTACAATGTCTCCTTCTCTGAGCTCCAACTCATCTGAATTCTGTGGTCTGTAGTTGTAAACAGCTTTGTATCTAAAATGAAGATCATAAAATAGACAAACGTTCTGAGCCACACATTCAACAAAGCTGTAAAACCTGGTCTGTACTGCAACAATGTGAAGAAATAATTAAATCTCAAGACGTACGGTTTGCGTTGCCCCACTGATGTAGCGACGTCGTTTGGGAAGTGTGTTTGCAGACGGGAGTTGACATGTGGATTAGACGGAGCAGCTTGGTTTGGTATTGAACCCTAGAAATACAGAAACCTCATGTCAGGCATTAGGACATGAGGAATGATGAGCCACACTCTGGTCAACATAAACAGTAACACCATAGTTGAGTATGTGCAGCGACTTTCTCAGAGAGGCAGTAAGAGCAGACCTGCGAGGGTTCAGTGTATCTGGACGTGTTCACTGCCGTAGCTCCTGCTCTTTGTGAGGATACTGATGACTGAGTGGAGGGTGAAACTGCTCTAGGTGCGGAGCTCTGGTTAGCCAAGTGTGTCCATGCCAAGTTGTTGTTCTGGTTGGTGGGTGAAGCAGTTTTGTAGGTGCTGTGCGGCCAGTGATTTGCCATTTCTTTGGGTGTGGCTGTCTGAGTGGGGGAGCGTGACTGTGACACTTGGCTGCTGTAAAATACAGGTGAAGATGGCATCAAGGGGGAGTGCTCAGGTCTAGGGCTGAGGGAGGTGGGGGAAAATGGTGAACGTGGACAGGGTGAGTGGAGTGGACGTCCTGGACTCTGGGGTCCAGGGGAGACGGGAGACATGGGGCCTGGTGAGTAGTCGTCTGTGGAGTATTTTGTGCGAGGCATCTTGTTGACCTGGACGTAATTGACCGGGAAGATGCCGCTCCGGCTGGTCCCTGTGATCCTCCCCTCCAACCACTTTTCATCGACTTGCCTGGTAATATTGATCACCTCACCCTGAGGTGAAAATAAAGAGGATTTTGAACAGTTAGTGTTTACACATACAGTTTGAAGTATCTCACATTGCAAACCTGCAAAATGTCTAGGTTCTAACAGCATGAAGCTACTATTCATTGCTCACATTTTATACAGCATAAGTGTACCACTGGTGCAAATAGTTTGATATTTTGGGAAATATGTTTATTACTCATGGATTTATATGCAATATCATTGGTTAGGCTATATCCTGACCACTAATTAGTCCATGGGGGCAATGACTGATATTTTAAGGGCTTCCTGGGTAGAAAGCGGGTGTCCGGGATGTTTTATGTTCACCGAACAATGTTAACAGTCCAAGAAAATTTCTTTTAACACATGAGTTGAACGTTTCTCCATACACAAAACAAACTGTGATACTTTAGGTCCAGATAACATTTTGGCTGATCTCTATTATCAGGTATTTGTGTGAATATGCTTAAATTAAAAAGCTGATAGCCAATCTATTTTTGTCGATGTGTTGCACAACTTTATCACTTAACACGGACTGTTTACCTGCAGGCAACCCAAACCTTTTCAAACATGACTGCTCAAACTAGAAATGGACACCAGAGGGCTCCCTGCTCCAATATATCTATAATCTTGTCCCTCACCTACAGATTCTGCAGATTCACATGTAGAATCTCTTGCTAGAGATTAGCAAATATGAAGCTACAGCTGGGAGGAAGTTAGCTTAGTTTAGCACAAACCCTGGAAACAGGTTCCGATCTGAGACTGTATATAAAGTTGGACGACATGAGCTTACAGCTTGAAATCATAACAATGTTACAGGTCAGTTTATGAGCTGAGGCTCTAGTTGAGAGATTTTGTAACTACTTAGTTTGGAGATTTATACAAACATTTATTGGCATAAACAGGTAGCCTACTTATGACAAATGGAAAGAATAATCTTACAGAAAATGAGATGAGAAAAATTATACCAAAAATACAGCCCAAGATTTCAGCGGTTTAGCTTAATTTTTCATTAAGACTGTAAACCGGAGAAGCATCTAATCCAACAACCAGTGCCTCCAACGTTCACTTATAAACAAGCTAACACGAAAAAGCATCATTGTCTTTAATTTGTATATCATGTCAAAAACACCATGCTAAAACATTCTATAAACTACCTGAATCTCTGGTCAATGTATCTGTTCTAAATATTCATGCCTCACAAGGCCTTATATTAATATATGGATATTGTGCTGTCTTGCTATGTGTTTATTGTTGTCATATTGTTCCTTTTGAGCTGTTGCCTTTGCTTTCATGTCAAGCAGGCCCTATTTATGTGTCTTTAGTTTTCATTATATTAATATTTGTCTGTATTTTCAATGCTTTTATTCTTGACGTATGCAGTTGTATTCCCTGCACAGGAACTACAGATGAAAATAAGCCACTGTGGCTCACTCTGACATATTTTCATAAATGTTATCAATATACACTGTCCCTTTCAAATAAAGTAATAAAGTAAAGTAACAGCTGCTAACAGCCTTTGTAACTTCTCGATGATGAAGGAAAGCGTCTTCCTGTCTATGGCTGCTCCAATGAATGTGATGTAACTCACTTTACGAAAAGACAGTTCAACTGGTAGGTCGCCGTTGAAGTTGAATAGAGCCACAGCTTCTCCATAGTCCAACACCTGGAGAGTGGGAGACTTGATAGGTGTCGGCTTCTCGGTAGGAGGAACAATCTATGATTAAAAAAAGAAAAGTATTTAATCACATGGGCTCAGAATATAAAAAACACACTGCAAATCCAATGTGAGAGATGAAATAAGTCACCTCTACATAAGATGTGGGGAAAATGCCGGCTCTTCCATGATGTTCTCCCTCAAACCAGTTGGCATCGACCTGCCTGTGGATGTAAACAATGTCTCCCTTGTGCAGAGTGAGCTCCCTAAAGAAAAGAAGAAGTCAATTTAGATTTAATCTAGAGTTTTAAATTTGACATTTCTATAACTTCATTTTTCTTTTCAATGATGTAAATGAGCAGGAATGTGAGACTATTATACTAGCTCACAGTGGAACTCACTTGGGAGATTGAGCCTGGAAATTGAACTTGGCTCTCGCTGCTTTCATCTGGAAAAAAAATTAGATCAGACGCCCTCATTACATAAACAATTTAGAATCTATTCAGATCATAAAAACAAAAATCTGAAAATTTCCCAGCTGTTACACAAAGGTCTCAGAAACACACCTTCTTCTCGTCTTTCTTAGGCGGCAGCTCCATGGTTTCATTTGCAGGGAAGAGACGTTCTACTGTAGAGCACAGTAAGAGGCACGGAGGTATGAGTGGAGTCTTAAACATGCTACTTTGTTCCGCACATGTTTTTGAATGTGTCGCTATAAATGAAATCACACCCTTGACGGCCAAAGTTCTAAAGGGGTCTTGTAATTTCCAGAAAAACAATTGGGAAAGCTTATCTTTAATCTGCTCTTTTGAGTTTCACTTCCTTTTTTTTTGTGGGCTTCCTCCCCACCCATCTGCATCTGAAGCGCTTTCTCTTTCTACAGGAGAAAAACTGCAAAAGCTTTCCGTGCTACCATCAGCCTCATTTTAAATGTGAAATACTAGAAAAGGAGACGACAGAGGCAATGAAAGAGGATCGTGAGGCCGTCAGACTACATTCGATTACTGCAAGATTGTATCAGATATATGCAGCCTGATCCACTGAAGGCCGGCTCGATGACAGTGCATGTTTTCTTGTGTGGGTTCAAGAAACTTGTGGAGAGTACTGACAGGAATAGACTTTAAATAAGGGTTCTTTTCAAAATCATTATCAAATGGTACCGTTGGTTAAATTTGCATGTGTGTTGGGGAGAAGAAAAACTCTTTGTTTACCATATGTGGGAGCAGAAGCCAGTGACGTGCCGACGGAGCGATGGACGGGCTGCTGTGATGCTGGGAAACTGCTGGAAAAGTCAGGAAATGATTAGCTTCTGATGTTTATACTACTGTCAGTGTGTCCGCGAATGAGGAGGAAGGGGTTTCTGATTATATCAAAGGGCAGACAGAAACACACACACTCCTTGTTGTAAGGACATGTTTTTATAATCCATGTTTTAACCATAGGTTTTAACTTAGTTTAAGCTTAGGTTAAGTTAAGGTTAAGCCTAAGGTTAAGGTTAAGGTTAAGGTTAAGGTTAAGGTTAAGGCTAAGGTTATGGTTATGGTTAAGGGTAAGGGTAAGGGTAAGGGTAAGGGTAAGGTTAAGGGTTACAGTTGGGCAAGTAGTAAAAAATTTTAAGGTTAGAGTAAGTCTCCAGGAAATTAATCAACATATCCTGTGAAGACATGACTGTGTGTTGTTTTCCTGCAGAAATTCACAGCTGCTGGATTTAATACATTGTACAGAGATGAGACAAGCAATCACACAGCCTAAAAGGACATGACGATGATACTGTGTGTCTCATGTTGTTATCGTTCAACAGAGAATCTGGATTAGATGAGGTTTGCAATTTAAAATTATCCTCACAATCCAAGAAACTCAATTCATGATCAGAATCACGGGTCTGTTCTTTTTTTTTGCCCGAGTTAAGAATGAACCAAAAGCCCAAAGCTTCCTGCCGGGCTTCCTCCCAACTCATTTGCATATTTTCAGCCTGTGTCTGAAATGATTCCAGGGTCTGCAGCTGGATGCCTGCACACACACACACACATACGCACGCATGCATACACACACACATGCACACACATACACACATACACACACACACACACACAACTTTTCTGGATAACAGGAAACTGCAAAAACAAATGGACTGTTTCTTAGCTTGCTGATGCAAGATTTAATTTCATACGTCCTTAGCAACAAACTCTTAAAAACGTTAAAGCCCCTTGTACCACCTCCCCAGTGAGGTCAAAACCCATGAGATCAACTTCGCAAACAACAGCGAGAATCCGCCAAGAATTCCTCACACACACACGGGGAGAAATGTGGAATGCTGTCTGCTGTTTGAAGCCACAAATACTGTAGTTGAGCTTGTTAAAGCTCACCAGCCTCCTAACAGCGCCTAACGCAGAGAGTCAGCTGATCAACTAACAGGTAGCCCGCAAAGCAATACTGCTTGTTCCAATCACGGTATTCGGTTTCCTAAAGCAGGAAGCAATGGGCAGTTTCTTCTGATTGATGAAGCGTTATCAAAGTAGATTAAGAAGCAGGGTGTTGTACTCGGAGCTCTGTTATGTGGAGAATGACCAAGGCCTCTATATTAACCTGCCCTGAATGTCTCCCTATAATACAACCACCACTTTAGTAACTGCAATGCATCTCCATCTAAAATAGGATTTACATTTAACTATCATTAAAACTAATTTCAGTTACTCAGGCACCCTTCCCCCTGGACTCCACTTGTCCACTTGTTGATGATTAAACTACATCATGGAAGCCCGGAGAGATAAGTCTTTCAATGGAATCTATTGTAGAAACATACATTTTGATTAATGAAAACATGGTTGAAGAGTCAGTGAAGTCATCATAACAAACTCTTTATCACTCGGAGTGATCACACCACATTGCTTTCTTCAGGAATGTTGCCACTGACCTGTAGTTTGCGGTTTCAGCTGCTGGATCCCTGCCCCTGGCCTCCTGCAAGCACAGTGAGCATTAAACACACAGCACTTCTGTATCCCACAGCTCGGAGGAAATCTCACAACAACTCAGACAAGTAGAGGTGCTGACCACTCCCATGGGAGCAAGAAATCCCCTGGGTCCTATCCTCCTCGTGCTAGAAACAGCACCACTCATCATCTGTCTTGGCTGCATATGATCTCAGAAAAAATGTCTACCCATGAAGCTGATAAGATAAGACAAGAATCAGGCATAGCATGGGAATCTACAAAAAAAAGATTGTCAGGGTTACTTCTCAGCTGTTAGGGGATTGTAAAAAGAATTTCAGAATCATAATTTGGATTTAAAGAAACGATTTGACTGATTTGAAAAGTTCTTCCTCTTTTGGCAGCCAGATCTACATTTGCTGAGGGGGGCGGGTTGTTTGGGGGTGGGCGGCGTGCAGGCGGGTGATATACACAGCAGATCAATCGGAGTGCAAGGCAGGCAGGCGATATCAGGGCTGTCATCCAGGGAGAAACATGTCAGACGTGATCAAAGCTTTAGCAAGCAGAAGGATCTCACTGAAACACAGGCTCTCATTGGGAGTGGGAGGGGGGTGAGAGTGGAGGTAGGATTCTGATAGATTGAGGAAGGAGGGATGCTTCAGCAGAGAGAGTCAGGAGGGGGGCTCAGTACCTCACCCCGGCCTTGACGCTGCTTCTTCTGGGAAAGCGTCCTCTCCAGGCCCTGGATCTCAGAGTCCAACTCAGCCTCAAATCGACTCAGCTCAGAGACCAGACTGGCCTGAGCCAAGAGGAATGGTGGCAACAATTAAAACAGAAGTACAGAGTCTGGTGTTTGGAGCTAATGGTGTCCCTGATTGAAAGGTTTAAAAATTAGGTTTAAAAAGCCCCGAAAGACAGAAATGAAAGTAGTGTTGAAGCTGCTCACCTCAATAGAAGGAGGATTTGGTTTCTCAGGCTGAATCTTCGAGGACAAATACGTCTGAGGACATAAAAAAAAGATGGTCACTGAGGAGAAGTTGCTGTTGTCACAAAGTCAACCAAACTTAATTCATCTTGCTCACATACGCCTGCCAATCAAGGCTGGATTACCAACCACTCAACGTGAGGTAACTGTCCCAGGGCCACAGGAATCGAAGGGCCAATTATAAAAAAGTTGTTTGGGTGTTTTCACCAATATCAACCAATTGACACCATAGAGGGGCTTTGTGAGACATTAGAAATATTTCACAGTTTTCTGAGGGAACATATCATTAATGCTGAAAAAATTCTGTCTGGTTAAGTGCTGCAAATGAATCTACTCTTAAGACTCTTCTCTCTTTCTTTTTATTTGTAAAAGCCTTTTAATGTGTCTCGGACTGCCAAGACCCTCCCCTCGATGGAAGTTATCCTCATTACCTGCCGTGGCCCTGTGAAGCAGCACACACCTGATATGGTCAGTTTTTTCTTTTTTTTTTTAAATGTCGTCCAAAGGATAGAACATTGGCCACTGTCATAGAGAGGAAATTAAATGAGTCCCCGTGCTGTGAGCCATTACACACCACAAGAGGTTAACACCATAATACAGATCACAAGACACTTCAGCTCTCGTGGGGGAGTGGAAACAAAGATTCCTTTACTTCACAAGCGCAGACACGCGGCACAATGTGCACCAGATCGGGGACAATGTTGCAAGAGCCGTTAGCAAAACTCGGGAAGTGGGTTTTTAAACAAAGAGATACTAGACGGCTGCACGCACAGTTACTGCAAGACAATAAAGTACAACCAAAGAGGTAAATAAAAACTACATGAGTCAACGTGTCAAACAGCCTTTCAGTGTAGAAACGCCACTAAAAATACTTTGATTGTGTCTTTTCTTGCCTGTAAATGAATGAAAGAATTGAAGGAGTGAGCACACCTGTGGTAAGCAACAGGCACCCTGGTGAATGATCACAGTTATTAAAGAGTTATTAGAACGCTCGCGTGAGAAGATGCACCACAAGGGCTTAAAGTCTTAATCCTGAAAGAAAAAGGTGCACATCCTCAAACCTGTTTTTGAGATCCACACTGGAGTAAAGACTACAAGACTACAAGTGGCATTCCTGTGAACGCTGAGTAAATACGGAGGTCAAAGGGTCACACAGAGGCATTTTATTCTGCTGGAATCAGAGTGACATCAGAACTGACTGCATGTGAGGTCATACCTTGCTCTGGATCTCTGAAGTGCTGCTCCTTCCCGGTTCAAAGTCGAATATGCTCTTCGGTTGAGGGTGCTGCTTTCCCAGGTCTGACAGCTTATCTACATCCTCGCTCCTGAAATATAACACCCCACGCACACACACACACACACACACACACCATGGACGGCAACTTAATCATGGCCTCATTGTGAGCGCCTGTAAAAACAAATCCAAACTTGTCTCTCCCACACGTTTTCCCTCCACTCTGCCTGAGTTTTGGTTGGTTATTCAGGTGAAGACGTCACCTGCAGCCTTTATCTGATGAGAAGTGGGAATGCATATGGGTGTATGTGTAGTCTTCTAGGAGTTGAAAGAAATTGAAAACTATTGCAAAAAATAAACAACAGTGTGCGCTTAAATCTCTTCTCTTGTTAAACCTTCAGAATTCAGCATTTCAGGGGTTTTGTTAGGCTGTATAAAGCCAGGCACAACTGTACCATATATATCATATAAATGTATATATATATGCTTTTCTAGACTTGATGGCCACTTAAAGCCCTTTAACTTTAACAGTTTTGTCTTCCACACATGCATACAGTGCATTTACATACAGCACTGTCTATATAACACATCGCTTATACATTGTTGTTACAGCCGTCAGGGCCACATCAGCATTTGGAATGGAGGAGACTGGGGCTGAACCGCTGACCTCCTGACCTGCTCTATCTCCACAACCACAGCCACCCAAAGTATAATGTATATAGACCTTGTATAAAGATGGATGACATATACATTTCCTCCCATGCACTATTCCAAAATGGAGCTTAAATATGTCATTTATAGATATCTCGTTTCACCACATTGGTTTAGCATCAATTGTTTTTTGACATTCAAATTTTAGTTATGTCTATTTGAAATTTAATTCATGTGTCTATATTGCAGCCAGCCACCAGGTGGCACTTGTTGTTTCCACTGTTAGTAAGCTGTAAACTCTGTTGTCCATCTTTATATACAGTCTTAGATCTGTACTCATTTACAGTCTTTGTACTAAGCTAAGCTAACTGGATGCTGCTTTAGTTACATATTCATACTGTATCAGAAGAGTCACTAAGCAAGAGTAAAATGCCACAACATGCCTGTTCCTTAAAGTTTGCCTACTTCCTCTGAGCCCTCCTCTGCGTGTGCTATGGGGATCAGGGTTACATTTTCTTACCACAGTGTAAAAATATGTTGCTCAGGTTGACGCACGACTTTATTAAATTGCCCTGAAAATGAGTTATTGTCAATCTGTCGGCATGTGCCGTGTGATGCTCTGGCAATTTGCCTCCGTCTTCTCTCCAGTGCATGCTGGGATATGTTAATCCACCCTGTGACCCTGAAGCAGTCATATCAAATCAGTGCCAACTCACCAGTCTGGTAGAGCGCCATACGGTGTCAGTCTGAACAGATTCTTGTCTGTGTCGTTGCTTTCTTCTGTGCTGGCGGATAACTGGAGCCCTGCAGATCAGTGCAGATTAGTCTTGAGTATAGAGTGATAATGGATCCATGGACAAGGACAACAATGTGGACTTTGGTGAATTCACTTACGTTCGGCTGACCACTGCTCAGAATCCTCCAGCTCAGGCTCTAGTAAACAAATACAAGACCCTTTTTTGAGAGCTTTGATAAATCACTCAAATTATCATACTTGTACATTCACTAATACTCACTTACCAACACAACCTGGATTTGTCTTGTAGTGAGACCTAACCACTTTTAGTGTAGTTTAAGTTTAGCTCAGTGTCATCAGTAATGAATGTATAAAATAAAACATACTTATTCACATTCCATGAATGAATAAGGAGCAGGAAGGAGGAAAAACTAACATCGCCTGCCCCACTAACATAAATTAAATAACATGAATACAGATGGCAATCACTTTCTTTATTTCCATTATTTTAACAAATCACAAAATGAATCAATTATACTAAATCATTATCTATAATTATCACATAAATATCACTCAATTAGTTCATCTGTTTCATTTGTTTTTTATTTTTGATTGTCCGGAGAATTCCACATCTTCACACGTAAATATCGTGCAGGGAATATCGGCTTCAATGTAAGGCCTGCAAATGGACATTTTAAATTATAGTTCCTATTATGGTTTGATATTATTGTAATCAACCTCTGTAGATTTTCATGTATCCTCTACAAGTGGTGTGTTCACATGATGAGTTACACAGCAGCCGTATTGTCAGTGCTTTGAAAATGTGTTATTGTTGAAGAAGACAAATCACAGAGGCAGACACGTCCCACTAAAACCTCCTCTCTGCTGTGATGGTGCCATCAACCACACAAATAACAAGGAATGTGTTTTCTATTGCGCAACACGTAACCGAGAAAATGATGAGCTCAATTTTCGGGGGGGCTGGGATCAGAACTGGGGTTATTGTCAGATATAATGAAAAAAATGACATCAAACTTGAGGGATGTTTCAATTATGACTCATTTTGCCTTTGCACTGGATCCCCTCAGCTGTTCCTGACACTGACGGAGAGGAATTCACTCTGGATTTGAGTGAGTGAGAGGAGGAGGAGGAGGAGAAGGAGGAGGAACATGCTTACCCTCTGGCTTCTTGTGGATCTGTCTGAACATGCTCTTGTACCAGTCTCTGGGCTTGTTCACACTCTGGTATAAGAACAGAGGGGAGGTGCACAAAGTCAACAAACCTGTCGAATAAGGCTTTGAGAAATGTAACATATAGGATATATTATACACATATTTAGACTACAAATACTGTTGACTACAAATGTTGTTATATGCCTCCGTCAACCAGTGCAGTTTCAGATTACAAACATTTATGTCAATCAATCTAAACGACAACTCGTCAAAAGTTAAAGTAATTCCCAGAAAAACAAAGACAGAGTTTAAAGATGAAGTTCAAGAGGTGAATACCTTGATTGTGAACCCATGACCGTGAACTTATATTATCCAAATCTTGATTAAAGCAGAAAGTTTGTGCAAGATTTGTGAAATGTGTCACCACTACCTGTGCCTTTGATCTTACACCACCAAAATTGAATCAGTTCATCTTTGAGTTAAAGTGAGTTATTCTGGGCATTCTCGAGAAATCGCGTTCACAAAAATGGCACGGCAAGACAACGTGAGAACATAATGCCTCCAGTAACTGGCTATGAGGGGTGCGAAGGCGTAAACATTAATTTTCAAAGATAAATCGAAGCTTGTGTTTTATTTTGCGTAGTGTTTTTTGGGGTCTTACGGATCTGGAGGCGATGGGCATCCCAGTTTCATCCACTGGACCGATTCCAGAGAACTTGATGAGCCGCTCCTCCCTGGTTGGAGTCCAGCTGCGTGGTAGAGTGGAGGAGCCATGGTCACCATTGGACAGTCCACCTGAGTTACAGTCACAACAATGCGATTTTAGTATTTATGTCGTAACATTTCATTATTGAAATTTGTTAAATTCATGTGAAGTACGAAACCATTTATGAGCTTCTATCTAAGAATAAACCCTGGTTATGTTTTAATTGTCCTAAGATGTTATATATTTCCTGATATGGCCTTGCTCTTCTTTAATGTGTACTCCGATGATCATTCCCAAATGAAGGGATTACATTGACTGTTTTTACTGAGCTCAGTTAATTAAATTTTTCTCAAGATGCACCTACAACATGGAACAACACACAGAACAATCCAAAACTCAACCAAAGTTTTTTGGTTTACTGTAATTTAAGTTATTTTATCTTACCGTATTTTTCCTCTGGCTGTTCTTGTTTTAATGGATATATATGTTTTAAATTAAATTGTGGCTACTGTATTTATTCCTAAGACTTTTACTTTTGCTCTTACTTTTCCTATTTAGAAAACATTTTAAGTTCTTATTGTCTTAAACTTGGTATCTTGGAAAGTTTATTTTTCCTAGCTATATTAAAAGTGAGGTCTCTACCTCAATGTATTCCCCAAACCAAAAGTTCAATGAATGAATGAATGATTTAAGGAATGAATGAATTAACATTTTTACCATGCAACTGTGAGGGGCCATAATATGATCCAAAGCTGAGGACTGTTGGGCCACTTCCATTCACTTCTGAAACCTGGAGAAAAGAAGCAGAATCAATTAGAACAGTCAAAATACATGTCCATAATGTAAATGACAGCTGATTGTTAAAGAAATGTCCATGGCTGTGATGCTTTAGTTTACCACAGGGAGGAGCACTTGTTTACTGAATCTCACTCTCGCCACCTCAGGGTTGTTATTATCACAGCCTGCAGGACATTTCTGTTAATACCTTGAACTCTCCAGATGGCAGTCTAGCTGAGCTGAAAGGGCTCAAGGGAGGAGTAGGGAGTCCAGGGGAGATGACCACCTCATGGGTCATCTCTGGAGAAGTTAGTATCTGCTGCCCTGATGAAAATCCAGCCTCCCTGGAGTAGATCAGCCGGGAGCCATTTGGATCGCCAACAACTTCCGTAAGTTGCTAAACATGTATGAAAAGTGGAAATATGGATGAGCAACATCAATGTATGAACTTTGCTCCTGTCGTGTCCTCCTGCTGGCCCTGGGTAAACACCACGCTCTGTAGGAGGTCATGTGGACCTGTTAGGGGCTCAGCTATTCTCCAGAGAATAACTGAGCATTGTGGGGGAGCCTCTGATGAAAAGGCCTCTAATTTATTTAAAGCAGGAGAAGTGGGAAGTGGTGTTCCACCCACTTCATCATCTCTCTGGCCACAACGGCAGAAAGGCCTCATTCAAGGTGCAGAGTGGGGGCATTGAAACAGGAGAGCACCATTATGGGCTCATTAACTCCCTATTCACCTTGCTCTGCTATTCTCCAGCCAGAGGGCGGAGCCGGGCCGGGGAGGTTGGGAAAGGGTCGTCGATGGCAACCCTAAAGTCCAGCAGGGCTAGGAGTCGTTTTGTGGTTACCATGGTGATCTTTTTTACCTCCCTCCCACTCATGATGGGCAGTCTAGCTCTTCTATTGGAACACTACATATTTCAATCAGGTGCTACGGTCACTCTGTGCGGTCGCGGGGTCATGGGGGTCATGGGAAAGCCCCCGTGCCTCTCATCTTCAGTGGCTAGTGGGAGAATTGTTGTCTGCACTAATGGCACATTGTTGAAGTGACACTGGACTTGACTGACTTGTTCTCCCTGGTTATTCTGGACATTCTGACAGTTGTAAAAGAGTTTTAAATGAAATATTAAAAAGTGGTTTTACCTGAGACTGCATGTGATCTGTGTAAGTCCTTGTGTGATGGATATCAAGTTCTTCTTCACAGCTTCAAAATAATCTGCACAGACATAGAGAATGCAAACATTTTAATGTGTAATTGCACTTTTTTAATTTTAATCAAAATATTTTCCAAATTCTTTCATTCATTAATTTTAAAATATTTAATCAGTGTTTTAAAAAAAGTAACTGATATATATGAAGGTCCATTCTGAATCTCGCTTTTTAAGTCAAAGTCTCCATATCATGAATCCCATTTTACATCATGGGCAGAGCGACAACTGTTCCATTATCCCATTGCTCCAGTATTCAAAAGAGGGAAAGTTAGCGTCACCCACTTTTTCCCTGTTTCCATGACACCCCCCCCCCCCCCAAAAAAAAAAAAACAACGATGGTGACGCACATGACTGCCTCATTATTCCCAGTCATACAATGGTGTAATAAGCTGGACTTGAGGGGGAGTGGATGATGGAGAAGATCAGCTACTGAAAGTGGAGACCGCTGATCTATGAAGAAAAAATGCAGCCTTACACCCCCCTTCCCCTCCTCAACCCTACCCTCGACATGATAGTTTATATGCTCTGGTGAAATCTAAGGCTTTGTAGCTTGTCAAGACAGTAATAACCAAGTGTGAGCCGGGCTATGATAGGCTGAGAGTTTGCTCTGAGGAGTTTTCTATGTGGCATTTGCAGCTGAACATTTGGGTCTATAATGTGTGGTCAAGACTGAGAAAACTACACTACACTGAGCCAGCTGATTATCCATCTAACAATAAGGAACACTGCATACTTTCTAATGGCTGCTGAGGGTTTATACCAGATCTCTCCTGAGGAGGCTGCTGCTCAGCTGGAAGGCCCCATCACACTGATGAACAAATAACTGGGTGACTTCATTGGTATTTTGAAGAATTATTATCTCCACACATGCCTCTTCAGTTTAGAAAACAAAAAGTTCCTTTTCTACCTCGCCACTGCTGCCATTCAAGCTTCAGCAGTAGCTGCTGGACTCCATGACAGCTGTTTACCATATTCATGGTTTTCAAAACGGGTGTGGCCACATTTGCAAATGTACTCAAGATTCTTTATTATCATTGTACTGCTGCAAACAAAAACCCAATAAAATTGTCATGTATTTATAATTTACAAGTATTCATAAGATGAAGCACTCCACCAGTGTAATGTTGCAATTCTGTGCAGTTCCACAAGACACTGAAGCCACAGTGGCTTAGAGGACCTGAACCTCCCAAAACACTGGATTTCCCATTATGGAAGGGAAAATGATCCTCCCCGCTTCTAAAATTACCTTCAAACTCAACACTGAATTTTTGGTGAGACTGAGATTTTGTTTGCATGTAAATAATAATAATAATGATAATAATAATAATAACAATAGTAATGATAATAATAATAATAATAATAGTAATGATAATAATAATATTAACACGTCAAATGAATTGACTTATCTATTTTTTTTAATTAATCGTTGTTTTATCCTGTTTTATTATTTTATCATTATTATCACATGGATGTGTGTGCAAGTTTAAATTGTTCCAGTTTTCCATATGCAAGATATTTTTCGGCTTAATCTCTGGATAGTTGGAGCAAGTTGGGATGCTTATATCTTTTATATACAACCTGTAAAATAAACTGATATGGAATTCCGTATTTCAGTATATTATTACTAGAGCCACTCAGAAGTCTACAATCTAAATCTCCCTGCCCCATGGAAGTTGCATCCTGATGTCTGAACTTTGTCATAACAGTGTGTCTGTGTCTTATTTATGTGGGGAGAAAAAATTGTGGCGAGAAAGACTCCAGCACCGCACACATTCCCCCTTCGACAAACACAATCCTACCTAATAAGGAAATATCAGTGTTGATATCGAGCAAAGAAAACCCCTGTCCAGAAGTCTGGCTCTCCCTGGGTTTCTCTGAATGCTCAGTGCATTCTTATGTAATTACTGCGACTCAGTAGCGGAGGCGGCTTTGGGCCTTCACATGGGAGACAGGGCTCCAGAATTGGCCGTGTGAGCCCTTGATGCTATCGTCAGAAATATGTGGACGTTAGAGAAGAGGTATTTACAAGTCAAACCCCTGCTAGGTGAGACCTCCATTATCACCACTGGGTCGGTTTTGTGATGGAAGAAAAACGGAGCCATAAAAGGCCCATGTGATGAGAAGAAGAAGTCCTGCTTCAGACAAGCTTTCACCACACCAGTGTCTTGCGCTGAAAACGATTCTCATTCAGCATTCTGCTCTTGTTTCACATTTTAGCCCACAACAGGGCAAATGAGGACTTGCAAAATGAGAATCAAGGGATTTTATATGGAAAATTCTGCCTCTGTTCCGAGGAAACTCATCCGGTCTCGACCAGATGTTAACCTCAGTAAACTTAGAAACAGAAGTCTAAATACCGTCATCTATTTAAAATGAAACATTTCTGTTATGAGATCAAAAATAAACTTGTTTTACTTTGGAGGTTGGGAATTCTTTTCCTCGTCTTTTTATCTTAAAGGAGCGGATGTGGAATCAGACTGTTATCTGAAGCTGCTGAGCCAAACTGACTCAGCAGCGCCAAGGTCGGTGAACTTCACCACACCCCTGAGACACCTCTGAATCACCGTGGGACGTTTCCACAAAATCATTCCATTGACATTGAGTGGAAAATAACAAGCTATATTCACTTGCTATACTTAAATACGTTTTTCATATATCTTTCCCAGGTAAATGTATTTTCTGATTCTATTCACTTTTACTTTACTCCATATACATTAAGAGTAAATATTTGTACTTTCTATATTCTACTACATGTTTACAATACATGTTCAGTTTATATCTTTTTTAAAGTAACCAATAACCAGAGGGGTATAAGTTCAATGATCTATCAGAGCAGGGGAGGTAACATTAGACCCCGCCCCCTGCAGCAACTGCATCACTGGTGAAGAAACACTTCAGACACTCAGCCATTATCAACAACTATTAATAATTAGAGTCTTTTTTATCCATCAATTCTTTCATCCATCATTTATAAATCTGTTATCTTTATCACTTATCTGTTTCGAATTGCCAAGGAAGCTGGAGACAATCCCAGCTAGCATTGGGCGAGAGCCAGGATAAAACCTGGACAGGTTGCCAGCATAAGAGTCTGTACTCGACTTATCAAACAAAATATACCCTTAGGCGCAATTAATGATGTAGTAGTACATTGGGGAAGAAGCTAATCTCAGCAAGTATTGACTTTTATAAGAAGAAAAACTATTTTACTTGAGTAGATTTCTTTTCTTTTTATTTGAATACTTCCTCCTCTACTGCCAGTACTACTCAAAGCTCAACTTGTGCATTACCTATAATGCTCTTTATTTATACAGACGGATGAGAGCAGGTCTGTCTTCCTCCTCCTCCACCACATACTGAGCTTCACGCATTGTTCTCACCAAGAACGAGGCTGTCAAGGTGATCACGTACGCCCTCAGGAATATATGTCCCAAACCTCTAGGATCTGTTGGATCAGGAAAGTCACAAGCTGTGGTCAGATGGAGGATCATGTTGTCCATAAATCACAGTGTTGGAGAATGTGTTGGTGAAGAGCCGGGACAATGGACTTAAATAAAACACACAAGAGTGAACTGAGCTGATCTGCATTCATTAGCACGAGTGATCTCTTCAGCTTCTGTGGAAGGGTGCTGAGCGGTTAATCATTGACTCCATGAGGTTGCACTCTGCTGCACCGTAAAAATCCTATACACAGGTTTACACAATGAAAACCTGCCAAATATGAGCTCAATATTTGCTGAAGGTGTTCATTCCAAACACCGTTATTGTGCACTCTTAAAAAAACAGTGCAAACAGATTCGGATCCTCTAATAAAGTATTTACTTCTTGGATATTACCCAAGAACAAGGTGACGGGTAAAGTCTTATCACCCGTTTGTGTGAACACTCACTTAATGATACTGCTGCCAAACAAGTTACATAACAAGGTTATAAAAGTGAAGCGATGCTGCATTAAAAAGAGGTGAAAGGAAATTGCAGGCACCTTTGGTGGATTAAAAAAAAGCTGGCATTTATTTCTAAACACTTGAAGTGTCTGCGGTTTACTTGAGGGATGTTTAGGGTCCTTCGAGGCCGATAGCACAACCACGCTTGCCCTTCTTGCAACTTCGCAGATGTGTGTACACAGCCCATAAAAGGTCCTGGAGCTGCAAGTCCATGATATGAAGTTATTGGGGGGGATACACACATTTATCAGGATGGGTGTATTTCACCACCTTGTATGGTGCTCCTCCAAGCCTGAGCCCCAGGAGGAGTCACAGTCAGTATGCTTCTTGTCAATGGAGATGCTGCATGTTCCCAGGAGGAGCTGCACGCCAATAAATCACAACCTCTTTTCTCGGAGAGGAGCCCAACAGTGGGACTGAAGCGCTGTGTAGTTTTATCAGCTTGGCTAATCCCTGAAAATAAAATCTGCCAGAAGAAGCACAGGAAAAATACACGCTCGAAACACAGTATCCAGAGGAACACGTCACAAATCCTCACGCCTGTCATCTTGTATCTTGAAAGCTGAGGGCGGTTGGTGGATATGAGCGCTGGCAGCTGGACCCCTCAGTAATATCACAAAGGGAATCAGAGTCTGCTGTGGAAATCACCCTGACAGTAAGGGGAGCCTCCAGTGATGCCTGCACAGTCCAGGGGCCGTGAGGGTTGATATCTGGGACGGTGTGGCCTAGTGGTTAGAGTGGTGGCTCTCCAACAAGAAGGTTGCCGGTTCAAACCCCACTCTCTTCTATCTGCATGCCGAAGTGTCCTTGGCAAGATACTGAACCCCTAAATGGCCCCTCATAAATGTTGATTGTACTAATTGTAAGTCGCTTACATGTCAGCCAAATGACATGTAATATCTGCTCAAAGGGACGGCATGTTGGGAAACACTCCCCACTGTGCCCCCTCTCTTTGATGGGTCACAGAACCAACTCTGAACCAGCCCTAGCAGCTAAACCAGCCCTGAATGAGTATCTCCAGGTTCACGCTGGTGGATAACAGGTAACTTCTGTCTGTCTTTCTGTGCTCAACTCAGAGCTGGTTTCCCACAATCCTCTTTAAACATCAAGACTACACACATCACATTGGTCAGCTTGTTTTCAGGTGCCCTGCAAAGGCATCCCTCTAGCTCTTGGGTTAGGCCGCACCACTAATCCTGCGGAGCAGCGTGTACAAGCCCTGAGCAGTCAGCATCAACCTGGGACAACAGGTTACTCAACCTTGAAAAACACAGTTGCAAAATAGCCAAACAGAAGTAAGTTCCCATGCAGTCACAATGTTGTATGTCACTCATAGGAAAGAGGGCACTCACCTTCAAAGCTGCAGCTGAAGCCTCTCTCTCTCTCTCTCTTTCTCTCTCTCTCTCTCTGTCCTGCACGTAAGCAACACCGCTGACCGTCCCGGCTCCTTACCCCTCTCACTCATGAAACTGGCCAGGACACCAAGCTCCCTCTCTCTTTATCTCCTTCTCTCTCTCTCTCTCTCTCTCTCTCTCTCTCTCTCTCTCTCTCTCTCCCTCTCACGTTGAGCCCTTGCTCTGCCTGCCACCACGAAGGACTTCCCGGTTGACAGGCATCACCATGGCAACCCACCTCGGCCCCCGTTTAAAAGCCACCCAGTCTCTTGGCCCGTCAGTCCGGGGCACCTCCTTCACTGAAGCAGCCCTATTGTTTTGCGATAAGGTGATATTTCACAGCTCAGGGTTAACCAAGGGGGAATTCAAATAGTTCATCACCTCCACTGCCCAGACACTGACCAATGACTTCATGGACCGCCTCCTAACTTTATCTCTCCCATGCCCAGCCCCTCTCCCTGTGTGTATGTGTGTGTGTGTGTGTGTCCAAAGGCCAGGTCTCAGGCACGAAAGGAGAATAGGAGCTCTGTCTGTTCTAGTAGCTCTGGAAGTGTTTGGGAGTCTTAACTCAACAACATCTAATCAACCGCTGACACCACAAGTCCTGTAGACTTTTCTCACATGATCACACACACACCAGCAGTAGTAACGAGAAGGAACAACAAAGATTAAAAAACTGTTTGCTCTTTTTACAGCAAATTATTATCCAAGTTGAGGATGCAATGAGTGTATTGATAAGACAATTTCAAGTAGGACAGTTGCAGACTTTAAAGCCTGCCACAATCAAAAAGGAATGGAGCACATCTTCAAATCCCGTTGGCGCTCCAGCGTGCACCACTTTCCCAAATAAAACCAGGATGACCAGTTTGCCCACATTTCTTGCCAATAGAGACGAACAACTGCAGAACCTGAAATCTAACCTGCTGACAGGCTAGTTTTTTGCACTGAGGGTGCAGCAGGATGACTGGGTGACAAGGTCCACGGTGCAGGTGAGTGATCCGCTCACCTGCTGACAAACACAGCCAGCTGTTCACTCACATGTCATGTAAGTCCTGGCAAAAACCTTCATGAAAAAAGACGGGAAAAATGTTACATGGAAGTGTGTATGTGTGTGTGTGTTAGTGTCCAGGTATTACTGGTGTTTTGGGGACCTAAAGCTGTTTAACACATTATGGGGACTTATGGTGACAAATGACAAGTCCTCATAACGTAAATCCAATACATTTTAAGACATGTTTTATGGTTCGTTTACATTAAGGTTGACATTAGGTTTAAGTTAAGTTGAGGTTAAGGTTTGGTTAAGGGTTAGGGTTAGGCAAATGGTAACTATGGTTAGAGTAAATACGCATGAAAACCATGTTAAAAGTCAATGTGTTGTCCCTTGAAGACATGGAGACATAATTGTGCGTGCATGCTGTGTGTGTGTGTGTGTGTGTGTGTGTGTGTGTGTGTGTGTGTGTGTGTGTGTGTGAGTGTGTGTGTATATGTGTGTGTTTGTGTGTGTTCTGCCCAGTTCCACCTTGAAATTGAAGTCCTCAGCTTTTTTCAATAATTCAGTGGTCTGGCTTGGTGGAGCGGGGCAGATATCCATTTACTGAGCCTGTATTCCTCACTGGGTTGTTTTTGCCAAACAGTTGAGCTGCTGAACCTGAAGCGGCGAACCGGACCAGCTAAGGCTTCAGCTCCGGAGGCTCCCCCTTCATAATCTGTGTCCCGCTGCAGCAAACCTTCTCCCGCTGTGACCACATCTGACACCCTGCCACTCCGCAGCTAACAGGGTCTAAATGAGGTAATCACGCAAGCTGTGATTGCTACTTTGGCCTTATACTCGACACGTCTCCCACACTGGATCCTTGTCTCTTTGCCAAACAAAGACAGGGCATTTATTACAGGGAAACACTGTCAGTACAGGAGGACAGAGCCCTGACCCCAACCCTTAGCCCAACTGCTCACATTGATGGATTCCAGCACAGTTCTGCATAAAAGCCCACCACACAGAGGTATGTGCCAGTACGTTACGGCAGAAGCTCATTAAAAATCCTGACAGCAGAAGATTCCAGCAAGTGAATAAACCATGATATAAATCTGTTATGCAATCAAAAATGTTGTTTCTCAACGACTACAGCCCTGGGCTCTCTCTTTTTACCAGCTTCTTAATACTCAGAGAAAACAAGAGACAGCAAGTCTGCGAAAATCACAAGATAAAATCATAATTAAATAGGAAGATATAAGCAAAGAGATACAAGTTCACAGATAAACGAGCCGCGGAGCACAGATAAGGAGCAGCACTGGACATCATGCACACACTGCTGTATGTGTCATTCATACCACAGGTTGCTCTCTGAGGTACGACTTGTGGAATGTCTCTGAGAACAAACACAAAAGCATCAGGGTTTATTTTAGCAGTAAACAACATTCTTCTGAGCTGTGCACGTCCCAAGACTCACAGCGTAGGACGACGAGGACAAACATCTCGGGGATAGTCATAAATCCTCATGGGACCTGCTGCTCATAAGATTCTCACTTTGAGAAGTTTGGTGAAAAAAATCGCAGTGGAAAATATTCACTGACGCAAATGTTCCATAAAACACCACAACGAGGAGGCAGCTACACAGCCCCATACATACAATCAAATATTTGGCAATAATGAAATAAAGTCCCTCTCATATACCCTCATGCCATTTTCCATATAATCACTTCCAGTGAAGCTCACCAACGTTCCTAGGGGAAATAAATTATCACAACAATGACAAAGGTCAAAGATAAACAGCTCTGTCTATTTCATCTCAGTGGTTTCCAGTGATATTAAATCTCCAGTGATGAAGGATAACAACAACAACAACATGAAGCTCAAATCTGTGTCAGGATCAGTGCAACTCAAATCTACTCAATCACAACTCCAGTCTGTCACATGACGAGAACAGAGGAAAAGAAAATTAAACTTATTTTTGAAGGGTGAAGATATATTTCCCTGTGATACAAATGCTTTAGTTCGAGTGGCAGCACAAGCTGTGTGGTACTTACAGGCGAGTGCAGGCCGGTCTCCTCAGTACAGACGGAGAGGGGAAGTGAATGAAAAAGAAGGAGGGAACCACTGCTGCTCTTCTTTCTCTCTCCCACACACTCCCTCCCTTTTTTCTTTTTCTAAGACCAACACAGTGTCTTTTCTCTTTGGTGAATGATTCAGCGTGGGCCTGAATGTTTGACTGGGTGCTTGTAGGAGTGTGTGTGTGTGTGTGTGTGTGTGTGTGTGTGTGTGTGTGTGTGTGTGTGTGAAAGTCATCATAGAGAAGGCACTCAGTAATAGTTTCCATCCACAGCTGGAAATAATAGAGCTTCCCATACAGGCCCAGGCTCAGTGGTCCGCCCTCCAGTGTTTCACATGCAGCGGAAGAGGAGGCGATCTCCACAGCAAACTCAATAAATAGGCCTGAGTGACACATACATAATAATGGCATCAGTCACTGTCTTTAGATGTGGGGTCACTTTCATATCTAGCCAAAAATCTTTTCTAGAAGATCCAGATGTTTCAGATTTCTTTCTCACCTGCCACATTGCAAAGTCAATCGGGACATCCAGAAGAGAGAACACACACACACACACACACACACACACACACACACACACACACACACACAAACACATGCACAAACTCAAAGATTCATTCATGTCTCCAGACAACATTAAACTGACTTACATTGATTACCTGGAGATTTACTCTTATCTTATTTACTACTTGCCTACCCCACACCCTTATCCTAACCTTAATCTCAAACTTAACCTTAGTGTTAACCCACTCTAAGGTTACCAAAACCCTCATATCCTAAGCCAAATCTTAACCCTAACATATAAGCAATCCAATAACCCCTAACCCTAACCTAACAAGAAGCTAAACGTAAACATAAACCCTAATTTAACCCTTACCTTTATCTTTAACATTATATTTGGGACATGAAGATGTAGCCAGTAAGGCACTCTTATGAATAGCAGGATTGTGATTCCCTCCCTTCCGCTTTTGTGGCCCACTTTCAACAGCTCGCTTCAAGGAGCGGTAGAGCAACAGGTCCAGAGTTCAGGATCGGATTGAGACGCCTCAGAGGTCATCACTGACAACCTTCCAAAACACTATTCATCTGGATATATCCTCCTATACCCTCTTCAGGCCATTATATAATGATGCATAAGAAAACTAAATAGATATGATGTGTACCCTGTTGCTCCTCTTGACACTTTAGGGGTCCCCTGTCCCCAACCTAACTGTAACCCTCAACCCTAATCCTAACTTAACCATAAACCTAACTCAAACCTGAATGTAAACCTAACTTCACCTAACCCAAACCCTAACACTGCACCTTATCCTTAACCTAACACTTACCTACTTTAACCTAACCTTAAAACATGTCTTCAATTTAAAATGTAAAGATTGAAATTTAATGATTTAATGACTATGTACCTAGGTCCCCACAATTTGAGGAATACCTGGATCACACACACACAGTCTTTCCTTGTTCAGCTCCAGTTCCAGGCCCTACTTTCCCACCCTGCATGAGAACACCCTAAAGCAATAAAGCCAAAATAAGTAGTGCTTCTGCTTTTCTACATCCACAGTGTCATCCCAGCAGACCATCTGTTTCTCTGGGACGACAGTGCAAGTACGAAGCTATTGTTGAGACCCTTCATCACTACAGTCCCCACTCCCATGTGTCCTCCTCCTGACGAATTAGTCTGCAGATGCTTGCTGAATTCCTGCACCCTCTGTGCAGAAGCAGTTCTCAGCTATGCCATCCAAAATAAATATTTAACATGGTTGGCTGCGAGATCAGAAACCAGGCCTCGTCTATGTCATTTTCCCTGGAGACCATCCCCACATGGGACCCAGGAGGTGTCAGCCAACCGCTGCACAGTGACATCTTGAACCGCTTTACGAAGGAAAACATGAAACCTGCTGATACGTTCAGTTTATTTTGCATATTTTGCCAGTGATCATCACTCATCTAAAAATATTGTTTTTATGTTTATAAATATTTTTGTTTTCTATGTTTTGTTAGGTTAGTTTTGATTGACGACAGTAGAAGTTACTCGGAAAAAGGGAATATTAGCAGCAATTAAAGCTATTACATATTTGTCAGCCCATCCATTCCTCCTAAAAACTGACACTGAAAGTTAGAAATGTTTCTGAAACAAATTCTCATTTCTGAGTCATGGGAGCAGGACCTACTTTTTACTTTGACGAGCCAATTTTCATGATGAGCAGTGCTACACTGCCTCCAACTGGTGGTAAAATGAACTGTGTGCAGCTGTGTTAAATTTTAACAGATCCACCAGCAGATGTCAGAAGAATCACAAAAATGCCACCATAAGTCTGTGGAAATAGTTTAAAAAACACAAAATCATAAAACAGTTGGCAGAGCAAATGTGATTTATCAAAGACAAATCAAACACAAATCACTTACACATCACACACATTTCGCAAACATATCACACACATATCGCTCACATAAAACAAACATAAAACACACATATCACACACACATGTCATTACCTCATACCTTTTTTAAACTAAACTAAATATCCACTCTCATTGGCAGAAGAGTGAGGAGCTGTCATATTTGAGAAACTACATCAATTGTGGTTGCAATAAAAGTGAAAATATAGGAATAAAGGATTCAAATAATAATGTGGTGTCTGCAATTACAAACTGCCTGTTTAAAAAGGATGCAAATCTATAGAAATAGGTTTTGAGCAGTGATTTAAATATACGTAGTGAGTAGGGGAGTCTAATCTCATCAGGCAGGGACTTTTAGAGCCTCGGGGCCCTGACAGAGAAAGCACTGTCACCTTGAGTAGCCAGCCTTGACCTTGGGTCAGCCAACAAGGACAGGCTGGCAGATATTAGGGTGCGATTGGGTTTGTAGGGGGTCAGATGCTGTGACCTGTAAGTGGGAGTCAGCCGATGTGGAGCTTTAACATGTTTTTTAAAAGAATTTTAAAGTCAAACCTGAATTAAACTGGCAACCAGTGAAGGGGTGCTAGGATTGGCGTGATATGAGACATACTGTTAGGTTTAGTTAAATCATGAGCAGTAGCATGTTGAACAAGCTGCAGACGTTTAACCTTGTCACCCGATCATATCCATTAAACACAGCAAAGATCTCTATAGAGATCCTCAGTGGATGGCTGAGCTCCTAACGGGTTGTTGTTTTCGATTAACTGTTGCTTGAGATGTACGCTATACAACTTGGATGTAACATCTTGATAACCACAATGGTTGCATACTAAAGAAGATATGAATGAATAAGATGATATCTGCACAGTATATCAATCACAAGGAAGGATCAAACATCGCCGGCATGTTCTCACACCTACAGCAGAAGCTATTTACATGTGGAGCTCTTTCAATTTATAATGGAAATAAAAATGAGTTAAAATGTGAATCAGTGAGAAAAAGCTTTGGTGTTGATGGTTCCTTATACTTTCAGTCATACTGGTCTTCGAGGTCAAACTACAATCACGTGTCTGTGTCTGTGTTAGTATTTGCCAGTAAAAGTCAATTTGCTTTGACTTTGACATTGAACTGCTTCAAAACAATTGTAAACAGGTTATAATGAAACCAAAAGCAACTGACTGAAGCACTTTAAAAATTAAGCATCTCTGAAAACGTGCAACACAAATGACACAAAGGTGAATAATCAAAGACTATCAAAGTTAAATTATCAGTGTGGTAACTGTCCAAGTTGATATTAATCTTAATTGACCATCATAACTGCAACGATTAACAGTCACATGTTTTTTTCATGTGTTGTTGTTCTGCGCTAATCGGATCCGGGTTGTCTAGTTCTGTCTCTTACTGTTAAAGGGAGTTTATTTCTCTCCACTGTCGCCAAGTGTTTGCTCGTTGTGGGAACTGTTGGGTTTCTCTATAATTTTGATCTCAACTTAAGTAGGTAAAGTACCTTGAGATAATGTACTTTATGAGTTGGTGCTATGCAAGTAAAATTGAATTAAATTCTATTACTATGGTTTGCAGAGATTAATTTAGTTTCACAATCTTTTAGACTTCACACATTTACCAATAAAATCATATTCGATTAGTATGAAAATAATGAAAAGCAGAATAATGTAACTTTTTTTATTTCTACATTTGTAGTTTGGTAATTGAACAAGATAAGACCTAAATTTAAGACAATTTCTTATTTTACAAAAAACAAAGATTGAATTAGAATGTACATCATCAAACAGGGGAAACAACACTGTACATTAATATTATTATTATATTACAAACAACCCTTACCTTTACCTTAATCTTAACCTTAAGCTTTATCTTTACATTTACTGCCCCAACCCTTATTTTTGGGACATGAAGATGTAGCCAGTAAGGCACTCTTATGAGAAGCAGGATTGTGATTCCCTCCCTACTGATCTTGTGGTCCACTTTCAACTGCTCGCCACAAGGAGCGGTAGATCAACAGGTTCGGGTTCAAGATCCGATTATGACTCCTCAGAAGTCATCACCGACAACCTTCCAAAACCCTATTCCTCTGGTTATCCTCCCACACCCTCTCAGTGACATTGTATCATGTTGAGAGTCAACATGTAACCTCCCTGACGGACAAATGGTACACAAGGATGCACACCATCAGAACATCACTCTTGAACTCTGTTGGACCAGTTCATATAATGAAAATTAGGATCTTCAGCTGTACATTGGCGTCATCAGGTGTTTCAGGCTTTTAAAAACAATAACGTTAAAAGCCAGACCTGAGGGTACGCTGAGGCTGAAGGTAAATCTTACTGGCTACTAGCTTGTATGGCAGTACTATGAAAGCCATGTGGCCATCTCAGTGGAACAGACCTCATCCCTTTTTTAGACTAAACCAAATATCTACTCTCATAGGCAGCAGAATCAGACTCTGTCATATTTGAGAAACTACATCAATGGTGGTTGCAATAAAGGTGAGAAAAAAAGAAATAAAGGAGTTAAAATGATAAAGTGGTGTCTGGAATTACAAACTGCCTGTTATGAATGCATATTTATAGAAATAGGTTTTGAGCAGTGATTTAAATATACGTAGTGAGTAGGGGAGTCTAATCTCATCAGGCAGGGACTTCTAGAGCCTCTGGGCCCTGACAGAGAAAGCACTGTCACCTTGAACAGCCAGCCTTGACCTCGGGACAGCCAACAAGGACAGGCTGGCAGATATTAGGGTGCGATTGGGTTTGTAGGGGGTCAGGAGCTGTGACGTGTAAGTGGGAGTCAGCCGATGTGGAGCTTAAAATGTTTTTTAAAATAATTTTAAAGTCAAACCTGAATTAAACTAGCAACCAGTGAAGGGATGCTAGGATTGGCGTGATATTATACCTGCTGTTAGGTTTAGTTAAATCATGAGCAGTAGCATTTTGAACAAGCTGCAGACGTTGAACCTTGTCACCCGATCATATCCATTAAACACAGCAAAGATCTCTATAGAAATACTCAGTGGATGGCTGAGCTCCTAACGTGTTGTTGTTTCGATTAACTGTTGCTTGAGATGTACGCTATACAACTTGGATGTAACATCTTGATAACCACAATGGTTGCATACCAACGTAGATAAGAATGAATAAGATGATATCTGCACAGTATGTCAATCACAAGGAAGGATCAAACATCGCCGGCATCTTCTCACACCTACAGCAGAAGCTATTTACATGTGGAGCTCTTTCAATTTAGAATGGAAATAAAAATGGGTTTAAATGTGAATCAGTGAGAAAAAGCTTTGGTGTTGATGGTTCCTTATACTTTCAGTCATACTGGTCTTCGAGGTCAAACTACAATCACGTGTCTGTGTCTGTGTTAGTATTTGCCAGTAAAAGTCAATTTGCTTTGACTTTGACATTGAACTGCTTCAAAACAATTGTAAACAGGTTATAATGAAACCAAAAGCAGCTGACTGAAGCACTTTCAAAATGAAGCATCTCTGAAAACGTGCAACACAAATGACACAAAGGTGAATGATCAAAGACTATCAAAGTTAAATTATCAGTGTGGTAACTGTCCAAGTTGATATTAATCTTTATTGACCATCATAACTGCAACGATTAACAGTCACATGTTTTTTTCATGTGTTGTTGTTCTGCGCTAATCGGATCCGGGTTGTCCAGTTCTGTGTCTTACTGTTAAAGGGAGTTTTTTTCTCTCCACTGTCGCCAAGTGTTTGCTCATTGTGGGAACTGTTGGGTTTCTCTATAATTTTGATCTCAACTTAAGTAGGTAAAGTACCAAGATATAATGTACTTTATGAGTTGGTGCTATGCAAGTAAAATTGAATTAAATTATATTACTATGGTTTGCAGAGATTCGTTTAGTTTCACAATCTTTTAGACTTCACACATTTACCAATAAAATCATATTCGATTAGTATGAAAATAATAAAAAGCAGAATAATGTAACTTTTTTATTTCTACATTTGTAGTTTGGTAATTGAACAAGATAAGACCTAAATTTAAGACAATTTCTTATTTTACAAAAAACAAAGATTGAATTAGAATGTACATCATCAAACAGGGGAAACAACATTGTACATTAATATTATTATTATATTACAAACAACCCTTACCTTTACCTTAATCTTAACCTTAAGCTTTACCTTTACATTTACTGCCCCAACCCTTATTTTTGGAACATGAAGATGTAGCCAGTAAGGCACTCTTATGAGTAGCAGGATTGTGATTCCCTCCCTACTGATCTTGTGGTCCACTTTCAACTGCTCGCCACAAGGAGCGGTAGATCAACAGGTTTGGGTTCAAGATCCGATTATGACTCCTCAGAAGTCATCACCGACAACCTTCCAAAACCCTATTCCTCTGGTTATCCTCCCACACCCTCTCAGTGACATTGTATCATGTTGAGAGTCAACATGTAACCTCCCTGACGGACAAATGGTACACAAGGATGCACACCATCAGAACATCACTCTTGAACTCTGTTGGACCAGTTCATATAATGAAAATTAGGATCTTCAGCTGTACATTGGCGTCATCAGGTGTTTCAGGCTTTTAATAACAATACCGTTAAAAGCCAGACCTGAGGGTACGCTGAGGCTGAAGGTAAATCTTACTGGCTACTAGCTTGTATGGCAGTACTATGAAAGCCATGTGGCCATCTCAGTGGAACAGACCTCATCCCTTTTTTAGACTAAACCAAATATCTACTCTCATAGGCAGCAGAATCAGACTCTGTCATATTTGAGAAACTACATCAATGGTGGTTGCAATAAAGGTGAGAAAAAAAGAAATAAAGGAGTTAAAATGATAAAGTGGTGTCTGGAATTACAAACTGCCTGTTATGAATGCATATTTATAGAAATAGGTTTTGAGCAGTGATTTAAATATACGTAGTGAGTAGGGGAGTCTAATCTCATCAGGCAGGGACTTCTAGAGCCTCTGGGCCCTGACAGAGAAAGCACTGTCACCTTGAACAGCCAGCCTTGACCTCGGGACAGCCAACAAGGACAGGCTGGCAGATATTAGGGTGCGATTGGGTTTGTAGGGGGTCAGGAGCTGTGACGTGTAAGTGGGAGTCAGCCGATGTGGAGCTTAAAATGTTTTTTAAAATAATTTTAAAGTCAAACCTGAATTAAACTAGCAACCAGTGAAGGGATGCTAGGATTGGCGTGATATTATACCTGCTGTTAGGTTTAGTTAAATCATGAGCAGTAGCATTTTGAACAAGCTGAAGACGTTGAACCTTGTCACCCGATCATATCCATTAAACACAGCAAAGATCTCTATAGAAATACTCAGTGGATGGCTGAGCTCCTAACGTGTTGTTGTTTCGATTAACTGTTGCTTGAGATGTACGCTATACAACTTGGATGTAACATCTTGATAACCACAATGGTTGCATACCAACGTAGATAAGAATGAATAAGATGATATCTGCACAGTATGTCAATCACAAGGAAGGATCAAACATCGCCGGCATCTTCTCACACCTACAGCAGAAGCTATTTACATGTGGAGCTCTTTCAATTTAGAATGGAAATAAAAATGAGTTTAAATGTGAATCAGTGAGAAAAAGCTTTGGTGTTGATGGTTCCTTATACTTTCAGTCATACTGGTCTTCGAGGTCAAACTACAATCACGTGTCTGTGTCTGTGTTAGTATTTGCCAGTAAAAGTCAATTTGCTTTGACTTTGACATTGAACTGCTTCAAAACAATTGTAAACAGGTTATAATGAAACCAAAAGCAGCTGACTGAAGCACTTTCAAAATGAAGCATCTCTGAAAACGTGCAACACAAATGACACAAAGGTGAATGATCAAAGACTATCAAAGTTAAATTATCAGTGTGGTAACTGTCCAAGTTGATATTAATCTTTATTGACCATCATAACTGCAACGATTAACAGTCACATGTTTTTTTCATGTGTTGTTGTTCTGCGCTAATCGGATCCGCGTTGTCCAGTTCTGTGTCTTACTGTTAAAGGGAGTTTTTTTCTCTCCACTGTCGCCAAGTGTTTGCTCATTGTGGGAACTGTTGGGTTTCTCTATAATTTTGATCTCAACTTAAGTAGGTAAAGTACCAAGATATAATGTACTTTATGAGTTGGTGCTATGCAAGTAAAATTGAATTAAATTATATTACTATGGTTTGCAGAGATTCGTTTAGTTTCACAATCTTTGAGACTTCACACATTTACCAATAAAATCATATTCGATTAGTATGAAAATAATAAAAAGCAGAATAATGTAACTTTTTTTATTTCTACATTTGTAGTTTGGTAATTGAACAAGATAAGACCTAAATTTAAGACAATTTCTTATTTTACAAAAAACAAAGATTGAATTAGAATGTACATCATCAAACAGGGGAAACAACATTGTACATTAATATTATTATTATATTACAAACAACCCTTACCTTTACCTTAATCTTAACCTTAAGCTTTACCTTTACATTTACTGCCCCAACCCTTATTTTTGGAACATGAAGATGTAGCCAGTAAGGCACTCTTATGAGTAGCAGGATTGTGATTCCCTCCCTACTGATCTTGTGGTCCACTTTCAACTGCTCGCCACAAGGAGCGGTAGATCAACAGGTTTGGGTTCAAGATCCGATTATGACTCCTCAGAAGTCATCACCGACAACCTTCCAAAACCCTATTCCTCTGGTTATCCTCCCACACCCTCTCAGTGACATTGTATCATGTTGAGAGTCAACATGTAACCTCCCTGACGGACAAATGGTACACAAGGACGCACACCATCAGAACATCACTCTTGAACTCTGTTGGACCAGTTCATATAAGGAAAATTAGGATCTTCAGCTGTACATTGGCGTCATCAGGTGTTTCAGGCTTTTAATAACAATACCGTTAAAAGCCAGACCTGAGGGTACGCTGAGGCTGAAGGTAAATCTTACTGGCTACTAGCTTGTATGGCAGTACTATGAAAGCCATGTGGCCATCTCAGTGGAACAGACCTCATCCCTTTTTTAGACTAAACCAAATATCTACTCTCATAGGCAGCAGAATCAGACTCTGTCATATTTGAGAAACTACATCAATGGTGGTTGCAATAAAGGTGAGAAAAAAAGAAATAAAGGAGTTAAAATGATAAAGTGGTGTCTGGAATTACAAACTGCCTGTTATGAATGCATATTTATAGAAATAGGTTTTGAGCAGTGATTTAAATATACGTAGTGAGTAGGGGAGTCTAATCTCATCAGGCAGGGACTTCTAGAGCCTCTGGGCCCTGACAGAGAAAGCACTGTCACCTTGAACAGCCAGCCTTGACCTCGGGACAGCCAACAAGGACAGGCTGGCAGATATTAGGGTGCGATTGGGTTTGTAGGGGGTCAGGAGCTGTGACGTGTAATTAGGAGTCAGCCGATGTGGAGCTTTAAAAAAAAAAAAATTAAGTAATAAAGTCAAACCTGAATTAAACTGGCAACCAGTGAAGGGGTGCTAGGATTGGCGTGATATGATACGGACTGTAAGGTTTAGTTAAAATATGAGCAGTAGCATTTTGAACAAGCTGCAGACGTTGAACCTTGTCACCTGATCGTATCCATTAAACACAGCAAAGATCTCTATAGAGATACTCAGTGGATGGCTGAGCTCCTAACGTTCGATTGGCTGTTGCTTGAGATGTACGCTATATAGAACTGGGATGTAACATCTTGATAACCACAATGGTTGCATAATATACGTAGATATGAATGAATAAGATGAAATCTGCACAGTATGTCAATCACAAGGAAGGATCCAACATCGCCGGCATCTTCTCACACCTACAGCAGAAGCTATTTACATGTGGAGCGCTTTCAATTTAGAATGGAAATAAAAAGTTAAAATGTGAATCAGTGAGAAAAAGCTTTGGTGTTGATGGTTCCTTATACTTTCAGTCATACTGGTCTTCAAGGTCAAACTACAATCATGTGTCTGTGTCTGTGTTAGTATTTGCCAGTAAAAGTCAATTTGCTTTGAATTTGACATTGAACTGCTTCAAAACAATTGTAAACAGGTTATAATGAAACCAACAGCAGCTGACTGAAGCACTTTCACTATGAAGTGCTCGCTAAAAAGGTGAATAATCAAAGACTATCAAAGTTAAATTATCAGTGTGGTAACTGTCCAAGTTGATATTAATCTTTATTGACCATCATAACTGCAACGATTAACAGTCACAAGTTTGTTTCATGTGTTGTCGTTCTGCGCTAAATGGATCAGGGTTGTCCAGTTCTGTCTCTTACTGTTAAAGGGAGTTTTTTTCACTCCACTGTCGCCAAGTGTTTGCTCGTTGTGGGAACTCTTGGGTTTCTCTTTCATTTTGATCTCAACTTAAGTAGGTAAAGTACCTTGAGATAATGTACTTAATGAGTTGGTGAAATGCAAATAAAATTGAATAAATTTCTATTACTATGGTTTGCAGAGATTCATTTAGTTTCACAATCTTTTAGACTTCACACATTTACCAATAAAATCATATTCGATTATTATGAAAATAATAGAAAGCAGAATAATGTAAGTTTTTTTATTTCTACATTTGTGGTTTGATAATTTAACAATATAAAACATACTTTAAGACAGTTTCATACTTTATAAAAAATAGAGATTCAATTAAAATGTACATCATCAAACAGGGGAAACAACACTGTACATTATTATTATTATTATCATATTGCACATACAAATCTGTGCTGTGATAGCAAAAATCATGATAAAACAATGGATGCTTTTTTCATTTTTGTATTAGCTTTATAAGCCAAGAGCCACTGAAGCTTTTTGATTGTTTATCATTCACACATTTTACAACAATAAACACATTCAACTATTATAACAATAATAGAAAGTGATCTGATACTTTCTTGTAATTTAATAAGATCAAGCATCAATATTTATTAACTTTACAAAAAGAAAGATTGATTTAATATTTACAATAGATTATTTAATATTTACAACATTGATCAGTGGAAACTATACTGTACATTATTATGACACTATGTGTATTATTTCATAATACATCTGGCCCAAAAAAATCAAATAATATAAAAATATAGTTTTGCAATATTTTAGGTTTCTTGTACATGATCAGTATCTACACATCAATATCTCAGTAGAATATTCACATATTTAGGAATAAAGTGTTGACAAAAGGACAACTTTTGTGTCAGCTCTATCCACTGGGCACATTCAGGAAGTGCCACTCATAGGTTATCTTTATGACTCAATGTCTGGCTGGTGTCCTGGAGCTGTCCCTGTGGCGAACCCTTCCCCTGGAACTATGATCACATGTCGACACAGCGGGCAGGTACCGAACTGCTTGAGGACCATAGGGTTGCAGACCGTGCACAAACACCGGTGACCACAAGGCAGGGTGATTTCGGCCTCCCTTCCCATGCACACCACACACGGTTCGTCTGTGATCACAACAGGGATATTATCAAAACAAGTCTGGCGGCTTCAGCTCAAACACTATCACACCCTCCTCCTCCTCGGTGGACAGAAACACTGGACTCAAAGAGTATTTGGATGGGAGCAGTCTTACCTGTTGAGACGTCTGTCTCAGGACAGGTGATGTATTCATTTCCGCAGAGTCTGGAACTATCAGCTATCAAATGGTTGTCAACATCAGGTGAGGTGGGGAAATCAGGTGCAGGACAGGACCTGTAAGTGGACATCAGCTTCTTCTTCTCTGAGCCTGCAGCGGAGAGCAAGAGAGACAATATATCATTATTTTGAAATTTATCCAAACAATACCCGGTCAACAAATTAATAACAAGAGAAAGGTCATGGTGATGTGAGGGTAAACTTACCCAGGAGAGAAATGGAGCTCGTCTGTCCATAGATGTCTATCATGGCCCACAGTGGGCGGCTCAGGTCCACTCCCGTCAGCAGTTTGTGCTGCCTGCTGTCGTTGCTTGTAACATACATGTTACCGCCACACGAAACCCAGAAAACCAGCTCTGAGCCGGCCTGGCAGTAGGACCCGGGCACAGGAGCAGCCCAGTGGCCGGGGCTGTCGCTGAGGTTGGGAATGGCCATGAGAGGCAGGGGCAGGGGTCTGTCTGAGGGCGGCACGGTTGTGAGGCCCACGCGGAGAGCCCCGTGCCACAAGATCAAATCTCTCTCCACCCTCAGACGAATCTTCTCCTGGACCTTCACCGGGCGGCTGCTGAACACCAGGCCGTTTTTGAAGGTGCCCTCGATCCTCTCTGCACGTCGATCCCCACAGCTCAGGCGGACCTTCTCTCCCACTGCCTGTTTGTGAAAGGTCAAAGGGCCGAGGCAGAACATGCCGCACCTATGCGATGTCTCTGATGCATAACCTGCAAGAAAAGAAGTTAAGAATGTGTTCATGAGTGTTTTTATAACAAGAAGAAGTAAATACTGGACACTTATCCTGTTCTAATTCATTATTTTCTTTTTAATGTTTAAAGGTATGGACCAAGTAATTAAACCACACTCAATAAAACTTGTCACGGTTTACAACCTTACAAATACTAAATAGGTCATTCTGAAAGTAACTGATGCTTATGCTTTCACTTTTGAGAATCACCAGCCTCACAAATCAGATTAATCATTAAGTGAGTGCTGCCTCTCAATTCATCTCACGGGCTTGACTCACACATTTGGCATAATAAACTTGTTTTAAATCAACAAGCTCACATATAAGTGACCAGACAAGTTACACACTCAGTGATAAGCAACACATTTAAAGTCATATCCTGTAGTTTCTTTAAATGTCTTAGATCTTTAATGTTAGACTTGCACATGGTCATAAATGCCTGATTCCTGATATTAATTTAATTTCTTTTCCCTCATTTGTTGCTCACCTGTAAAACTGATAGGAAAAGACTTGAGCTCAACTTCTGTTTTCTCATCTAATTGAAATCTTAACAATAATGATCTCTGTCTCAAACGGCATAGTGATTTAGCTCTCAGCCGATTTAAGATAAGGAAATACGTATTTACATATGATGCTAACATGTTTTAATATTTATTCAATGTTAATATTTTATTAAATAATAACATAAAATAAAAACCTTTACATTTTTCAACCAAAATGACAAATTCCCATTTACAAAAACCATATTAATATTTAAAGCATTGTTCCAATTTGCATATCAAGTTCTCTGTTAGGATTAAAGTAGAAGACAGTATCTCACCAGAGTTTCCACTGTCCTTCACCATCTTGAAGCGGCTCCCAATAATTTTCTAAGTGTCTTGGCAGGAGATGTGTTCTCGTCTCAATCTTGGTTCTACTGTGCAGCATTGGGAGTGTTGTCAGCCTTTAAGAAAGCGCACGTGTGGCTCCAAAACACAAACAGACCAAAATGGTATGTGAAAGGGGAGGAACCCAAGGGCGGACCCAACATTTGGAAATTTTCCTCAAGCTGAGGGTAGGGTGGCACCAGTGCCCTCATTTTTTTCTTATCATCCCCAGTGATGAGAATTAACACCTGTAAGTTGTTGTTGTATGTTTTAAGTTGTTGATGTCTTATAATTTTTTGTAAATGATATAACTAACTCACATACATCAGTTTAATGTACTCGCTTGTGTTTACTACAAAGTTGGTCATATCTCTCCTGGGATATTGAATGCTGACACTCAGTACTAATAATTGAATATTCAAACCCTAATTTTGCCTTTTTATCCAAGCCGCAGTGAAATTATGAAAAAATTACAAAAGTTTAAATAAATATATACATGTAAAAATAAATAAATACAGAAAAGGCTTTAAAAAGGCCTTAAATGCTTTCAAGTATAAATAAATAAATAACGTTTGCGATGAAAAAGGCCTTTTCTGCATCTGAACATGTATTTATCCATTTTTATATTTATCTATTCATTAATTTGTCCATTTATTTTCATATCTATTTATTTGTTTATGCTTTCCTACTTGTGTTTATTTTTAATTTATTCATTTATTTATTTTAACTTGTGTTAATTTTAGTCCTTTATATGCAACATGCTTTAATCTAATGCAATGTGACCTTATTCAAAGTGAAACACTGTGGAAGTCCCCTATTTCAACGTAGCATGGAAAACACCACCAAAGTATCAGATTTCACTTCGGCCGTGCAGCCTTTGCAGATCTTCAAACATGGCTGAGTGATTGCATCATGCAAAGGTTGATATAATTAAAAAGTTCCCCAGCTGAGGTAGGGCAGTGAGTCAAACAGCTCTGCCCTCTACAGCCAAACATGTGCATTTCATTCACTCCTCAATGACTGTCGGTCATGATCATGTGACAGGAGGCGGAGAAGGCTGGAAATCCAAAATGACATCATCACTCCTGGAAAGTTACTGAGAAGCAAATGGCTTTTCCCCTTAAACTCCAAATCACATGACACTCAGAGACACTGCAGGCTGCACCCACAACATATTGGAAGAGTCGGCATGTTTTATTGTACAATACACCCATCTGCATATGTTTTCATATGCACATAATGGATTTATGCATTAAGCATCTGATTCTAGTCATAGAAATTAACTCTATTCATGCACCCTAACCTCTTTCCCTATCGTAAAAGTAACTATCAGACGACTAGATTACTGTTATGTTCCCTTTTCATGGATTACATGAATATTGTACTCATTATTACAAGTTTTATATTATTATCAGTAGTAGTAGTAGTAGTGGGAGTATAGATTTTCTAGCTTTACTCATTCCAATATAAATATAAATCACAGATCTTAATAACAGAAGTTAGCATTTATTGCTTCCTTTGTTGTGAACAATGATATTATTCTGAAAAGACATAAAGACTTGCCTGATGGACATGAAATAAATGTAATGCAACAATTTGTCAGCAGCAAACAAACTGCACAGAAACAACATGTACAATTTTAAATAAAGGTAGAACTGAACTAAAGGAAAAATGTGTAAACGATGACATCAACCAACTTTATACAGGGGGGGCTCATTTCAGGCGAAATCACATGAGCGGGAAACAGGACAAAGACAGGAATTAAGGCAAGCGATATCCACAAGGAAAGAAGTTTCCAAATAAAACAGGAAATGGAGGGTCACCCCGAACTCAAGATGAGTGCAAATAAAAGAAATACTGAACCAAAATCTAAACACAAGAAAAACAAGGTAGATTGCCCAAATCAGAAATGTCCATACAACGGAAAATCTGTTCTAAAATAATCTTTCATTAGTTCAGAGGGCAGAATCATAACACACTAATTTTCCTCAGATTCACTGGCGATCAACCCTGGAGGATTCTCACAATAACCTTCTCCACCCTGTTTTGCCGGGGAGGTTAAGGTTAGAGTCCTGGACTCTGGCTATGCACAGTGTTCACACGTCCTCTCATTCGAGTGACCCTGCCGACAACGGCCATGCTTGTGACAGTGATTTCTGTTGAATAAAGCGCAAAGTGAACGTTGGTCTTTCTGAGATTTAACTAAGCATCTGCAGATGGACTCACAACGTATCACAGCATGACATGCGGCTAATGAGTGAAGGTGTGAACAACAGTTTCTCATACTTGGTAGCTAGTCCATACATTATCTATCATATGTGTCACTGAGTCACGAAACACCTTACACTTTGAGATGCATCATTCCGGTGGTGATAGGCAATCACCACTTTTCCAACATGTTAAAAACTCTTTCTTCTAATCAATGTTGTAAATACTGTTGTTTTTGTGGATTTTCTCGGTTACACGTGGCATCTATTGCACTTCTGTCCATCCTGGGAGAGGGATCCCTCATGTGTGGCTCTCTCTGAGATTTCTATGTTTTCTCAAATTTGATTGATTGATGATTGAATTGGAGTCATCTGTCTTGTCCTCCACTCATTGCTTAGTTAAGGTAGGAAAAATAAATGATTAGAAAATAAAAAATTCTAATACAATCTCAAACTCTAAAATGACTAGATTCACATTCTGTAAATCAAAAACAGATTGATATGATACAGTCATACCACTCATCGATAAGAAAAGCAAGGGTGTGTCACCATGTTGAACCAGAAGCAGGAAGTACAGGAGCTGTGGAAAACAAAGGGAGAATTCTAACTGGTTTAATTTGATTAAGGCTGTTGCTTTGATGGAAGAACTTTTTCTATAGTGACTATTCTTTCACCAATAATCTGACTTTTGTCCTTATTCTGATTTAGAATTATTTTTCTTAATATTCTATTCGTATTCCTGTTTACATGTTAGAGAGCATTTAATCTGAATATGGCAGTTGGTAAATGCCGTAAATGTTGATCTTGCATAATACTGTGAAAACCTTCATGTTTTTGTGTAAAACCTCCAGTGTATGAGCATAGCATGCCCTCCTCCTCCTCCCCCTCCCCCTCCCCCTCCTCCTCCTCCTCCTCTGTGTGCTCCAGCTGCCTCAGCTCCACCACACTTGGTCAGACATGGCAGGCCATCAAAAAATCTACTTGTTCCCACTCCACCTGTTCAAAACTCAATTAATCTGCTGCCTTCCAATAAAAGGCTTGGCTTTCACCTAGGAGCCAATAGAAAGGCATTAAAGCAGCGAGACCCAGGCCAATCCCAGGCTGCATTCTAATGTGGCCTATCTTTATCAAGGTGCCACTCCATTTCCAGATACTGCTTATTTATACGATTTCTGAGGAGCCAGGCGGCAGGAGGGATATGTCTTTGGGGGAACACTAAGATCTGTGTGCAGAGGGCTCGTCCAGAACTTCAGATATGGAGCTATCAAACGTCACACGGTGGCTGAGAAGAGGGGAAGGGCGGAAGTGAAGAGTTTATCTGCTGCTTCAACGTTTCTGATGTGGTAGCAACTTTGGCAAACACCACAGACTTTGTTAAAATTGCTATTGGTGCCCTTGATTCATTGAACATCTGGAAACGGTGCAGGGTGTGATCCGAGATCCTGACATCACCCGTGGCAGGGAGAACTCCTCGTGTGCCCGACAGAGGTCTCCTCCTGCTTGGATCTCGTTTGATGTGTTGCTGAAATCTGGAGGCAGAGTTACTAACGTCCCATGGATCCAAACATCCAGGGATCCTTTCTGTTCAACAACAGCCTCAACCAGTTCCCCTCGGATCTAAAGGCGCCAGTTTGCCAGTACTCAGTGCCCAACTCTTTCTACAAGCTCAACCCTGGCCTGAACAGCCAGCTGCAAGCAGGGACACCCCACGGCATCAGTGACATCCTGAGTCGCACCATGATGGGCACCACAGGCACCACCACCCTGCTGTCTGGATACTCGACCATGGGGGGGTTCAGCCCCTCCGTCTCCAACGCATCCATGTACTATAACCGAGACTACAACTCTTCACTGGGCAGCTTCACCAAGCCGGGCGGCGAGTGCCCGATGAAGGCTCGCAGTGTGAGCTGCTGGGCCGAGAGCGGCTGTGACTGGAGAGGAGGGAGGCAGCAGTGCACCAACAGTGAGTCTCAATACTGAAGGCTGGGCTCAGCGTCCAGCCCATCACTGCATTACTACATCCCTCTGTCTGTCAGCACACACCAAAGGAGGCTAGCCATTAGTGAAGGAAAGAATGATGCTGAAACCAACAAATATTTGCTGTGAATCAATCAGAACTATAAAACATAGATGTCAGAGATCATAAATACAATCCAAATTACACATTTTACTCTTTTAAAATATTGTGCCTAAACTGTAGAAGTGTAGGACTTTTATTATTAAAAGTGTAGCATAGCTAAAGGAAAAACAATAAATAAAATGTACGGATGATGGGTTCCACGGGTGTAAGGCAAATACTAGAGAATATGCATAATACTTTTATATATATATATCGGGCTGCTTAAATATAATTTGATTGATTCAGTCTAAAACTCAGTGTATGAGAAGCAAATAGATAGTTTGTGACTATAGATAATAGATTGCCTAAATTCAAACTGAGATGATTAATACATCTTTGTAAATCCCTCTGTTTTTCATACAAGTTGTACATATGACATTGCATTGAAGGCACACACTTGTGTAATGATTTTGCTCAAACAAAAGAAAGTGTGTTATGTCTGTAACATTTTCTGTATTGACATTGTCAGGCGGTGCTCCTCTCGGGGAGATGTCCGGCAGGAAGAAACACACCAGGCCGACGTTCAGTGGACATCAGATATTTGCTCTGGAGAAAACCTTTGAACAGACCAAATACCTGGCCGGGCCTGAGAGAGCGAGGCTGGCTTATTCCCTGGGAATGAGCGAATCACAAGTTAAGGTAGGCTGTGAAAATGATTGTTTTCTGGGAGACGTTTGACAAATTTGAAGGAGAATTTTTTTGGACACATTACTCTTTCTTTTTTGTTTAATTTGTCTTTGTTTGACCATCGCCATGTTATTTTTTGCAGCTGTGAGTCTTATTCTGAAAGCTGCGGCATAATTCCTTTATTATTCACAACTGAGAGGGCCAGTATTTTTGTAATTATCCTGTATGATTGGTTGTTTGGTTGATTTGTATTATTTCATCGCACATAATGTGTCCAACCTAAGACACAGTTATAAGACACCATTAATAAGAAAAAGAAATACAATCCATAGCAATCGTCACTAATAAGAGTAAAATAAAAATAACCATGTAGAATCCAGATTGTTTTGTTTGCGCCAAGATTTAGAAACAAAGGTAGTCTACTTATAAGTCATAAAACTGTCATCATCAGTGCACCAGAACAATCCAGAAAGAAAACAGGATCCACCTGTAGGCCTAAATAGTCCGCTTCCTCCATCCATCCATCCATCCTCATTCATGCATGCATCCATCTATTCAGAAACTGGATCATGACTGATTTCCGCAGCTTTCGATGTGTCACAATGTCTCCAAACATGACGCATCCTCCTCCAGCAGCAGCAGCACAGTGAATAGCGCCCTGCTGTGTTTCAGGTGTGGTTTCAGAACCGACGCACCAAGTGGAGGAAGAAGAGCTCCACGGAGCCGAGCTCCACGCAGGGCAGCCTGCACGCCGGGCAGGGCGAGGCCTCGGAGAACGAGGTGGAGGACGAGGAGTACAACAAGCCCCTGGACCCCGACTCCGACGACGACAAGATCCGCCTGCTGCTGCGTAAACACCGCAGAGCTTTCTCCGTGCTGCGCCTCGGGCCGCACCACGTCTGACACGCGCACACGCGCTTCAGCAAGAGATGCATGATCACATGTAAAATCACATTAGTTTAGAACACAGTTAAATCCATGAAGCATGTTCAGAGCAGGACATCAGAGGGTTCAATACACAAAACGAAGCTAAAAGAAGATGTTGACTTTTATAAGTTACTGATCTCTGGTCTGTTTACTGTTACACTGACATGTGGGGGGATTGGGTCTCTTCATTTTGTAAAAATATGAGAAATGACATGGGGAAGAAAAGTGCATGATGGAGCTGTTTCTGATTCTAATGAATAAAGAAGAGAACAACCGCAGTCATGTGTTCTACATTTGAACAGCGGGACTTGTTGGTGCTTATTTGAATTTCAAAATAAAACGGCAAAATGTCATGTCACGAGGACAAATTACTTTATGAAACTTTCTTTACTCATTGATATACCCAGAGTGCTGTAACATTTTGAGGTTGAAATGTAAGGTCAATATTATCCCGAAAGTTACTTTTAATAATAAAAGATTATTGTAATGAGTTTAACATTTTTGTTACAGACACTGAATGTGAATTCTGTTACGATGCGTATGGCAGAACTTATTTCAATTTACATTATTAATACGGACGCAATGGGAAAATGTATAAATGGTATACAAATACATTTTAACCCAATGATGGCTAAAATGAAAAAAGTTGCCTTTTGATTTCATTTGTACATTGTGAAAAATGTCAATGGCCAATGCAATAAACTGTTGTGCGTTATTTGTAATATCTGGTGATTTCATTCTTACTTTTAAACAAACTCAAACTGAAGCATTATTTGGCTGCAGAGGCTGGAGCCTCCATCGGGGTATTCACTGCCAAGTGACAGTTGAAGTGAAAACGCGAGCGACAGAAGCACAAAAGCTGGAGAGAAGTACAAAGGTCAAAGGTCAACTACTGTGTGCTTTACCAGTATGGCGCGGCTTAATTGAAGACAATGACCCCAGCAGCCCGCTCGACATCACGCAACACAAAATCAATAGCGCCAGAGCAGCTCATTTACCATTAAAGCTCAGTGAGTTTAGCCTCCATCTGGACTGACATGATGGTGCCAGAGGAAGAGAGGAGAGGAATGCCGCCCAGCCAGTCACATTAAAGACAATAAAACAGGTTGGAATCTACCAGCAGATGCACTTTACACATGATCATGTCCTACACTACCATCTTGCCAGTAAATGTCTTTTTTTTACCTCCATATTGGAGTTTCGATGATGCAAATATTTAAAGGCCATCAGACATTATAAAATCTTTCATAAGGGAGCTGTGATTTTTTTAGGTTGTAATCAGTCTTTTGATTTGTCACTATAGAACATTTTCAGTCTCAAAAGCACGTCGTAAAAACACCAGCCCTCCGCTGCTGTGGAGGGCGGCTTGATTGCCTTGTCTGTTTTAGATGTGATTTCTCCTCTGCCACAAAATAAGCAAAACTCCATCCACAACTGGATTCAGAAAAAAACACAGCGCAAACGTACAGTAATAAACATGTTGTTTAATGCAGGTCGTTTATCCAGTTCTCATTGGTGCTTTTGCATGCTCCGAATCTAAACAGCAAGATGCTATGATAAAAGTATGACAGGATTTTTCTCATATCTCGGACACTGCAGTTGACGTCGGTTCCGATAGGATCTTCAGAAACTAGGGTGGAGGCGACTTTTTTATACAAGGAACTGAGAGAAGTTGCCAACTGGAACAAAGATTGAAATCAACTCTCTATTGCATAAAGCCTCAATTTATTTGTTCTGTTTGTTCCTTTAACCCAAAGCTGTCAATCATAATCCCCGGCAGTGTTACAACTGCATTCAGAGTAAAAGACGTTGCTGCTAAAAAGTAAATAAATAAGAACACAACATATTTGTGAGGGTAATATTTTATTTACAAAAGTAAGTATGTAGTGTTGGACCAGGGTTCATTTAAAAGGTAATACTGGCCTTAAAACCACCTCCACTCCCATGACTGGTCCATAAATGAACTGCTACATTTATTACTTAAATTCAATCTACACAAACTGACTTGGTTCACAGAGTCTGACCCTGCATGTTTTTATGTCAACGTTTCAATCGTGACTGACAGACCAAACCTAATATGATTATATCTGTGAATTTATGCATTAAAAAAAAAAAAAAAAAAATGATGTCTAAGAATCTATACGGAGTGCTGGTTTACCACTAAGACGTTTATGACAAAATAACTTTCACAAAACACTCAACAAAAATAAAAAACAGAATGAGCAACAAACCACAAACATGTTTTAAATTCCCTAAAGGCCAGATAAAGAAAACAATAAGCCACACATCACAAATACATTATGCTACAGCTCTGGTGCTAAATATATATATATATATATATATATATATATATATATATATATATATATATACTGTATATAAACAGGATTTGGGACTCGCACGTCCACACCTAATCTTCACATATGAGGCCTGTACAGTTCAATTCTTTTGGCAATGAAATATGGTCGATGCCAACCAGAGCAGAGAGAGAAGTCGTTTTCTGTGACAATGTGAAAAAAATATCCAACACTTTTTACAGTGAGAACAGTAAAAACAATGTGAGGACTGCTGAGATTGTAGCTGTGGAATAAAGCACTTTGTAGGAAAGTACAGTTGGTGCACAAAATGGACATCATTGTCAAATTAACAGGGTAAAAAGATTGTGGTTTAACGGTTAAAATGAACTAAACTGCTTTAGTTCATTGTCTCTCTGACTGGATAAGGTCACCAATGAAAACCTCTGACACTTTTCTTAGAAATTTTTCTAAAATACGTTTTATCGTATGATCAAAAATGTTATCAGGAGTTAAATCAACTGTGTTAGAAAAACATGTCATGTCAGAAATCCTCTCTGCGTTTTATCTAACAGGGGCATCTGAGTGAAGACAACATCAGTTAACATTCCTCTGTTGTTTTTCCGGCTGGTGTTGCAGTAAATAACTTCTCATTAAATACCTGAACTCACAATGATGACAAATACAAAATAAAAGCATACATCATGTGGTCAGTCGAGCTGATTATTTCTAATTGTTGGTCCCATGTTTTTTAGTTGTCATGATCACATTTTTTACGATTCACGATTATAGTAAATTACTCTGAATCTTAAAACACTGTATTATGATTGGCTGAATTTGACATCTAATTTACAACTTACCAGCCAGAGAGGATTTACTAAATTACTCTTATAACAGGATTAAGGGCAAAAGAACATGACTAAATTCGTGATATTAGCTGTGGGATATCTAGACACTGCCTGTTAAAAAAGGCATATTTAAAAAAATACAACTAAAATCACTCTACTCACACCTTTAGGAGTATTTAAATATATTACATGTACACATACATGTAAAGGGCCCGGTCCAGACTCACACATTCGAGTCTTCACATCAATTTTTGGTTCCCATTAAAAAAAGAAAACCTGCAGGAATTTTTCATCCTTAGTGTCACTTGGTTTGATGTTGGTGGATTTCTGAGAAGGAGAAAAATCTGAAAAACTGCTTCAGAAATTCACAGCAGCTGAGGATAGATCAGTGTTCCGAGTCGTTTAAGCTCTGGTGGACAGGATGTGACGGTGATGTGAGGGTGAAGTGTCCGAGGACACAGGGTGGACTGAATCGAGCCCTGTGGCCAGCTGACGGGTGGGTTTTAGTGGGTAACCATCATGCTGAACAGTCCTCCGGTACAGTGTGGAGGAGCTCGAGGATGGGACCTGCACAAACACACAGCCACACACAGCCACACACACCCAGGTATGAGAGTAGATATAAAGTCAAACTCAGTTTAACCAGTTTGAATGTGTAGGTCAGAGTGTCATAGCAGGTCACCGTGGGTGGAGACACCAGATCCTTCACTCAAGGAATATAAAACAAGTCTAACCTATTATTTAAAAGTAGTAAACAAGATAAACGCTAAATCGCAGCCATCCTTATCAGCCTGAGACATACCAAGTTGCTGCTTAACTGGACTGAACTTTGTCTTAAAGACTCTTCCCTGAAGCCTCTTCGTTGCATGTAACTCATCATTTTGCAGCTTAGTAAAGAGGGATCCTCATGAAAAAGCCGTCCATCCTTAAAACAAATAAAATTGAGCGGCAGCAAAACAAAATCATGGCCATAAAAATGCCAATAGGCTGTCCGGCACAATGTATGTCTCTCTCAGCCGAACGTCCAAATGGTAATTAATGAAAAGCGGCCCAGCGATGCACTTAGGACGGTGCCACAGTGACAGTGGAGAGGATTCAATAGACATATATCAGTGAAAGGTGCTGATCGCTCGGGCTCCAGCTACACTGGGCACAAAGGAGAGCTTGTGTCCCGCAGGCACTTCATCTTAGTTCATATCCTGAGTCCACTGGGCCAGCCGGGGTTATGGCTCTCAGGGGACAGGAGCAAGATTACTCTGATCGCTCTCCCACTCCGAGTCCTCCTTCTGGAACCATCACATAGACACTCAACACACACACACTCTTACCCTTGACAAGGATCCAAGTCAATGGTCGTTTGTCTTCAATGAAAAGAAGAGGAAAACGGGCTAAAGGAGAAACACAAAAACACAACAGAGTTACTCTGCGTGGCTGCTTTGTTCACCTCCAGCTCACACCTTCTCCTCTGTTACCTTATGGTCTCCCATACAGACGTTAGGACCCAGTGTGTTGTAAACAATGCCCCTCTCACCATCGTCTCTCTGAAAAGACACAATTAATTTCTGTGTCATTTGTATTAATAAAGCAAATTAAAAGAAAACACAGTTGTTGGGATCTGCACATGAGTCCAGGAACACAACCGTACAATGAAAACAACAATACTGTTCAAACTGGAGCCACTAGACAGAGACTAACTTGTTTTTGAGCCATAATGTCGAAGAGAGAATGAGAAAATGAATAGAGAACCTCCTAAATTCTGGATTTTCTGTAAATTTTTCTCTAACATCACGAAAAAGGGTGATTTCTAAAACAAATGTTACACTTTGTGGACATGATAATTGATGACATTCTGAGAGTTTGAGATTTCAGCTGTAAATACAACCACAGCAAGCACTGACTGACCCTGCAGATGAATTCCTGGGCAGTGTGTGACATGAGGATACGGTCGCACCAGGCCGGACAGCGAGTGGTCATGTACTGAGTGGGTTTAGTGTACTCTTCACTGTAGGGGTAGCTGAGGATGAGAGGATGAGAGTCATGAGGGGAATTCAAACAGAGTTGGAAGCTTTTATACGCAGTATGTTTCCAGTTTTACCTCGGTGGAAACTTGATGTCCTCTTCTCTAATAACATCCTGGAAGTCCGCGACTTCCTTGTCATATTTTAGAAGCTGAGGAACAAAAGGCGTCAATGATAATCGCTAAGGAAATCTCAACACGTAAAAAAAAAAAAAACACATCATGAGGTGAGTGGGTGCAGCTTCTGCCCAGGTGAAAAGCCAAATCGCCGCCTCAGTTATCAGTCTTGTTTACCTCCATGCTTTTGCATTTATCATGTGTCACTCACACTGCATTACTTCCGCCGATAGGATCTAATCTATATCTGTGAAGACATGCCAGATAGTTGCTACGCAGCGGGTTGAAATGTAGGTATGATACATCACAAGAGTTTCTGTGAGACCCGACAGAGGCGATGGGGTTTGTGTGGGTGAGAGTTGAGATGGTGCTCTCACCGACGGGACGTTGTCCTCCCTGAAATAGGCCTGGTGCAGGTAGGCAAACTGTTTCTCCTTGATTTGGAGCAACACCTGCGTGAGAGGCAAAGCCAAGGGAGTCGGAGGCAGCACTTCCAAATAAAAATGTCAGCTGTTTGTTTGACTGCTTCACTCACCTGGTGGTCATTGTCTTTTTCCTCCCAGGTGATCTTCTCCACTTCATTGCTGCTGTCCTTCTTCACTGTCTGAGCATCTGCCTTAGTGGACAGATGCTGCTCACAGACAACAAACACAAGGAAGGTGTGTGTTAAAATACCATAAAACACACATATTCTACACAAGCAAGGTTCAGTTGTTAAATCATAAATATATTACATATATATAATGTACCTGGACTAGACTGAGGGTGTCCAGACGGAAGTTAAAATCTCCAAACAGGAAGAAAGGCAGAGGAGAGTAACGGCTGTCTGATATCCTGGAAACATAACACACAGATTAAACCTTACAGCAGATCTGTCCAATGCGCTGTATCAATGCAGAAAATTTGTTTCATTTTATTTTCTAGTGTGCCTTCTATTGTGAACTGTGTATTGCTCTGTTCTGTAAAATAAAAAGGGTGGTACATGTGGATGATGTGCACAGATGGCTGTTTACATATGAAACATATAAATTAGTCAGTTACCTGGAGAAAGCCTGCGAGAGAGAAAAAGCTTGTTATCGTGTATAGATGTAATAGTTCTGTATGTGACATCTTCTTTATTCCTCATGTTTGTTCATGTAATACCGCAAGAAGATGAATGTGTTGGTAAATTAGCTGTGTAATAATCCCAATAAGGGATGGGCCAGCTGCTTTGACACGACACAGAAATAAAAATATATGTCTGTACGTATATGAGCGTTTTACAGTCATGTTTATACACAGCTGCAGGGCCGACCTGTTGATGACGTATCTCAGAGCGTTTTTGCGGTTGGCTGAGTAAATGGAAGGACTGGATTCACAGGCAGTGAGGTTGGAGGCATCATGGAACAGGTGGACGTTGACCAGGTCCAAACCTCTGTGAAGCAAACACACACACAATAAGGTGATATGAGGCAGGTGGAGGAAGACAAACCAGAATATGTGTGCGCCAACACAGGTGTCACTACAACGCTTGCTTATCAGCAAGTGCACTCGTGTTAAATCCGAGTCCACAAACAATCACATTTGTCTTTTGTGTCGAGCATTCACTCCTTTTCTTCAGCTGTCGCTGGGAGACAATTAATGTGCCGGGGACAAAGGGGCAGTGTTGACTCACGACGTGATGCAGTGGCACATGGATTGTGGTCTCCTTTTGTTTTTACCCCCATGTAACACCACGGCCGAGCAAACAGTGACTACACTACTCAGCAGCAGCACTCTGTGTTTCATTCATTTTCATTCAGTGACAGAAACATACGTTCTCTGCTTCTTAATAGTAAATAAAAATACCAAGTAGCACCAGAGCAACATATTATATTTGCTACATATACTGTATAGGTTAAATAGCTGGCAACTTGAAAGTTTAGTTCCTAAACTAAAGGAATAATTCCAGTTATAGTAAAACACTGGGGAGGGGACAACACAGATTATACTAATAACTTGGGTGATGAGACAACAAGAGGTCTGAGTTTGATTGGAGTAATTTTCCTAAACGTGGAGAGAGCTCAAACAACAAATGAGGCCAAGCTAGGATTTGTACCTCGCTGATTTTTATTGTATGCATCGAAAGCCGAAATGTCAGATCAGATGTTTATTAATTAAAATTTTGTGAATTACACATTATTTTATTCACGGAAAGTTAAACCTGCATTTGTTGATTTTATTTGCCTCCATGGTTTCCCCTACATACACATCCAGAATACACCTGGCTATACATCCACGATTCCCTCTGTTTTGGCTCTGTTTTGGTCTCCACCAAGTGCTGAAGGAAATATCTGTGTACTAAGTGTTGTATAAGGAGTTTATCAGCACTTCTCCACTAAACAGCTGCATCTGAAAACTAATCGGATCATTTAAGAGAACAAAACAGTAAATGTGGGTGATAAATCTTTATGGGTTTGTCACAATAAGTATTTTAGTTTTCTCACAAAAGTAGGCATGCAACCCATTTTAATGTAGAAGTTTTGATTGCTTCTTTAAATAAAAAATTCTTAATGTCTTTATGTAAGATTTGTTTTTCAAACTTAAGGTTACTTTGGAGTGAGATTGGTGTTAGAGCTGGACATTAAAAGCAAAAAAAACTTGTCCTACATTTATGAAATGTTACGTCTTTGTGTTGTTGATCAATGATCCAACACAGATGTAATCAGTGGCTTTCCGGTTTGTTGAGAATCTTTTAGGTCACAGAAGAGCCAGTTTCATTATGAGTCATCAGACAAGCTTTCCAATAAATGCAGGAGTCCACAAAGAACGAAAACTGAAAGCGGTTTGAGTGCGACCTTGACTGTGTTATGAAAGGTGAGGTCTGTGCACGGTACATACTGGTTGTGGATGATCCAGCGGGTCCTCATGAAGCCCTTTCTGGACCACTTGAACTGCAAAAGAGACAGATTAGAGTGAGTGAGTAAACAGCAGAGCTCCAAATGTTTGAGGGGCCAAACTGATCATTATTGATTCTCCAACATAATTTGTCTCATCTCCCTGTCAGAGCAGGCAGACGGCCCCCCCCAGCCCCAGTAGACTCATTTGTCCCAACAACGTCTCCCTGCAGCCCACACGTACCCCTCCCTACACCTGCACACGGATGCAGCCATACACAGATGCACACTCATGCGTGCAAACTCACATCAGGCCAGAAATTCTTTGGGAATTTTTCTTTCTCCACTGTGGCGACCCCGTCCAGGGAGCCCACGTACTTGCTCTGCCCTGACACCGGTTTAAAATCCTTAACTGCACGGAGAGGGAGAGAGATGAGGGGAGAGAAGCGTGACATGTAAAAGAGTGAGAAAACATGCAAACAGCAATCAATAAACTGGTGTTAACCTCATCAGAGCGGCATACGTGATGAGAGAATCTATAAGCGAGGCCATTAGACTGCGTTTGGCGAGGCACAATCGGTTTGGGGCCACGCGGCCAGTGGCAGCTCCGGGATGTTTATGGTTCTTCCATAAGCTTTTCTGAGGAGCTTTTTCACACCTAACGTGACTGGACTATGCAGCAGGAAAATAACAGCTCCACTTTGAATTCAGGTTCTTTGCAAATACATGGTCAGGTGGGTCGGCCATCAAAGTGTAGTTACGCACCAAAAGCTGTTTTGCTCTTCCTGGTTTAGAAAAATGACCTGAATCTTGTCAATCATGTACAACATTGAAATTATGAGCATTGATGTAACATTACCGAAACAGCACATGATAAAAGGGGAGTGGTTTACATTGAGCTAATACTACTTCCTTTGTTTTTACAAAGAAAAAAGGGACAGCATTCCGTCATCAGTTAATTAATAATAAAAAAAAATCACAATCAATTGTCAATCATTTTTACCATTAAAGTCATATTGATAGATGTCTTTCAGCGTCTTGTGGATGAAGTACATGCTGCCCAGAGCCTGCGGAGAGACAGAAATAAAGAGTGTTCAAATTGTACAATATCCGATAAATGCAGCTGGGAGCAACACAAGTTATCGTATGCAAGATCGGTTTCTGTTAAATCACCTAGGAACTGAAGCGTCTAAAAAAAGTGGAGACAAATCCCACTCAAGTGGAACATAACTCGTGTTATTTTTGTCAACACCTTTACTTTAAGACAGCTGCTGCAAGGATAAGCAAGAAAATGACCAAAAGCTCAATTTGGATGTTAAGTCCAGAAAGAGTAAACTTACAAATTTAAATATTTTCAGTAACATCAGAATTATGTTTATCACATCTACTAATTCTAGAAAAATATCTGTCTGTCTGTGGCTCACATATCTCGAGAACCACTCATCCTGTCGGCTTCACACTCTGCACGTGTGTTGTTAAGGCCCAAGTACGTGCAGTGATGAATTTTGTGCAATTTCGATGTGTGATACCCTCAATACTAATAACTTTAAATAGGTGACTTCATAGAGCATGACACCAGTAACAACAATTGATCCTCAGGTTCCTGGTTCTGCGTACTGAGTCGAGCTTCACAGAACTTTGAATAAACAGGTGAACAGCTCTTTGTGCAGCAGCCGTGGATTCAGTGCTCCGTGGACTGAGTCTGTCAGTCGGTCTCAATTACTGTAGGTCACTCGGTTTCAGAGAGAGATGCAACCAGCATCTGACTGAACTAGTATTTTAAATATAGGAAATCTATGTAGGGCCTAAACATGTGAACTACATATATTTTCATTGGAATATTTAACAGTTTTTAAAAGATAAAAGTTGCAATTTGAAATGTTGTCGGTAACAACATAATTCATTATTTCTTAAATGTCCTAAACATGTCCTTTTTCAAATTGCAACTTTAAAACTTCATAAAAACATTATATATTTTCAGCATTTTGAAATTCAGGAATAGCTTTCAGAGGTTTTTCTCTGCAGTGATTAACAATGAAACCAAAAGTAAGATGTCATAAACAGGAGTAATCATCTCAGCTGCTGCGATGATGGATTTAATCGTTTTATTCCCCCATCATGTGAGTTGAATTGTGAGCCTTGTATTGAACGATACAGTACGACACAGTTTATCGTAACTCTCCCAAAGACACATGAAACTTTAAAAAGAATTTAGCCGCACAGAGCCGACGCGTGGCTGCACAACACATCCACATGCTATCCCTCAGACACACACTTCAGCGCCCAATCATCCCTGACGTGGTGCTGACAATCTTTAATGTACTAACTGCCTGCTCCACTGATCTGATTAATCATGCCCCGCGAGATCAATAGAGGCAGAAAATTAAAACAATTTAAAAGGTATTAAGCAGTAGGCCTGCTGTCTGCCAGTGCTGCCGGTGTGACTGGTGGAGTGTGTGTGTGTGTGGGGGGGGGACAAAGAAAGTCAGGGCTTGGAGGGCTCAGGGCGTGACGAGCCATAGTGCGCCCCCCCCCCCCCTTCCCCATCCAGCCAGAGCATGAGAGATCTCTCCCTGAAGAGATCATTTATCTTCAGTGCCAAAGTCCTTCTCATTTAATAAAATGGAAGAGTCTCCATTGTCGGCTCGAGTGAGCGGCAATTAGTGACCAACTTGTCCAAACTGAGGGAGCGAGGTTAGAGCAAGGCCAGACAGCTCTTCTTCAGGTACAAGCCCGAAAGTTTTCTTTTGCTTTTAACTAAACTCAATCAAACAGATATATTTCTGAGGAGCAGGTCTAGAAAAAGTTAAAATTTTATTTTTGCTTGAAAAAAAAAAGTTTATTATTCTTGTGGGGAAATCAAGGATGATAGAGATAATTAGTTATCTTAAAAACAACTAAGTGTGGCCTTGTTAATGTTGGTTCAGTGACAACACAGACCGCTCAAACCGTGCAGCAAAGCACACACACAAACACAGATACACATTCTCCTCCACATACTCTGCCAAACACCTATCTTCATCAATCAGGTTTGTGCACAGTTTAATAAAAAAATATTGACTTACAAGTGATTTTTTATCAAAACACCATTTGTACTGGGAATGCATGCAAGTCAGCCCCCTCCACTCCGGCAGCCCTGAGAGGAGAACCCCCCAAACTCTCTCTTGGCCACATAACTGATGATCTGCAGCCAGGGGGAAACAAATTGAAAATCAATGCGGGTGGCACCGACGAAATGAGAATGAGGCATTAGGAGCGGCGTTGGAGGGGGGGGGGGGGGGCTGAACCCTCTCAGGGCAAAGAGTGGAGGGTGCGAACACTCGGAGCGAAGGGGAAACTTAGTCCCAGCTGTCTTCCACCCCCCCTCGCACACTTTATTTATCGTGCACAAATAGGCTGGGATCAATAGTTTTAATCTGGAGTTAAATGTATTGAGTTTGGCCGGGCCTGCCCCCCCCCCCACACACACACACACCTTGCCATTGACTTCCCCCTTTTTTACTTCCCACACCTACAGTCTACAGATGCTGCCATTGACCCCTACTGTCACACATGCAGTGTGAGGGTATCACCTGGGAGGAGTGAGGGTTAATAGTTTAAGAAGTACGCAGCCACTTTTGGTGTTGCACCCCCAAACCAGGGCACAAACTAACACTGGCCCTGTTCACACCCGGTATTAACATCTGTCCTGAGAGATCCGATCATAAGGGGTCAGCGTTACGTCTGTCTGTTCACTTCTTGAATACAAATGCATCCTGAATGTGTCTCCTGTGCCTGCGTGTGATTGGATCTCAGTCTCTCACTGCTCTGTATGCAAATAATCACTTGCGTCATTTCTGTTGACGAAGACCAAATTGTGTTTTTACCCAGTTTTAGAGTTTACAGATGTGTCCGATGACAATGTGTGTGTGAGTGAGAGAGAGAGAGACACAGATAATGAAAGAGAGTGATTAGAGCCAGAAGGGGCTGAATGAATGACTGTAAGCAGACATATTTTACCAATACAAGAAAAAGTATCGATCATGATGTGGTAATCAGTGTTGACAATGGGGCGGTGGCCACAAACAAATCAATGAATTGTCACTAAAAAGCGCAAAAAAAACATCCAAACAGGAACGAATCAGAGGACGTCCGCTGAGTAGTTGGTTCTCATTTGTCGCCCAGGTCACATTTGTGTGTACACAGCAAAAAGAATGTGGCCAGAAAGTGGATCCCAGGACGCATGGGGGTGCGGCCACACATAAAATTAACACTGACTACTTGTGATCGCATCCCTTTAAGATGGGTGTTAAAACCACATCTGAACGGAATCACTGAAAACGCATTGGGCGCAATAACACAACAAATTCAAAAATACAATAGATGATGAAAACACCCTCATGCTGTGTGAGTCACTATTCTAATCAGGACAGATGTGGGGCATCGAGGTCGACATCATGACCCGGGCGACATCCCAGCAGTTGTTATGACCAGTTGACTTCAGCTATGCAGACAGTCTCTGGGTGCAACGATACACGATGATAAAGAGATGTGAGGTAATGGCATGACTTAACAAACCTGTCTTTAAAATATCTCCTGCTGGTGCCAGGTCTGTGCCAACATTGTGTTACTTCCACAACTCGGTTTGCCATTTTATATCTGAGATCTATGAGCGTTACATAAGGTTTGTTCGCATACCTGTGAGTAATGTCCCAAACGCAGAAACACAACTCAGAGGAAAACAGATTCTTGTTAGGAGGAAATCGGCGCACCTACAACAGAATGTACTGAGAACATTATGTTTTGTTTTTCAATAACAAAAAAGTCTTCATCACAAAAAGCTAACTTTCAATGAGACAAATTCCCACATTGTCCATTTTGTTTAATCAAAAAAAGAATTGCTGATCAATTATTGACTTTGATACAGCCAAAATGACTTTGTGGTCAGATTAGCAATATTTAATGAGCACATTGTTTCACTCCAGATCTTTTATTTAATTGGATTAAATGTCTTCATCACATCTCAGCCTCTATGTAGCAGCCAGATGATGTCACCTCCATTATAAGAAAGCTATTTTTGGCCTCTATTTTCCAAAGTAAATACAAACCTTTAAATGTGTTAAATACACACAGATAATCTTTGTCAACATTCTCTGATATGGACAGTTTTGCAAGATAAAACGAGTGCTACACACAGAAAAGCACTATTTATGATGCTCCACTCTACAACCAGCTCCTTGTCGTAGCAGATCCAAGCAGTAGCTCCAACGGCCACTGAGCACTAACATGGAGGAGGACTCCATCTAGTGGGTGCAGGTGTGAACTACTGGGACTTGTCTGAGGACTTACTGTAAAGCCGTCCTCTGCTTGGAACTTGTTGTCCACATAGATGCACACCCTGTTGTAGTCTTTCATTTCCTGATGGGACTCAATGCTCCTGGAAACAAGACAACACAACAGATCAGTCAGGAGGCGACAACACAAACTAAAAAGCTTGTTCCTGTGCAGGAGGAGAAGAGATTAGACAATTAATTTGAAACAATTATTAGGATTATTTTATAATCTTACAGCATTTTTAATATAAAAAAGCCAAGGCTTCACTTGTTTTAGATTTTCTAAATGTGTCTTTTTGGGTTTATTATTATTTAATTCTTTCTGAAGTTTTTTAAACTGAACTCGTAGAATGTGTACACCACTGCTGAAGCCAAGCATCATCTTAACAATATGTAACCTTTGCCACTAGGGGTCTCTCAGTCAAAAGATAAAACGTCCCATTACCTTAAGTAAAAGTTTTGATTTCTCTGGGTATGAACATTGTTGACAATATTTCAGATAATGTAAACACAACAAGTCAACAAAATAAATAGCGTAGGTATAGTTATTTTTAGACATTCTAATGAATTGTTATATTATATTACATTCGCTCAAACGGCCCCAAATTTCACATACAAAAAGATCAGTCTTCTAAATATACTGGATTTTTCATTAAGGTCTCTAAATTATACTTTGAGATTAACATTAAAAAAAAGGACAAAACGGCCCTCACAGTCTTCAAAGGACGTGACAATGAAAAAGTCAAAAAGGGTTCTTCCTTGGACCACAATCCACCAAATTTCAATGAAATTCAGTTCAGTAGTTTTTACGTAATCCTGTTAACAAACAGAAAATCAGCAATGAAAACGTGTCCTCGGTTACGTATGGTCAAGGTAACAAAGTCGGTCAGTAGAGAAAAATCCAACAAATTATTAAAAGTCGAAATTCTGCTAGTTAGCAGAATTCTGCTAGTTAGCAGAATTTCACTAAAAACTACTGGTCGGATAACCATGATTCCAAATTGGTGGAAGGATGTGATATGGGACACATGAAAACACATCAAATTTCAGTGTGGCTCAAGATCTGGGAGGAGATCCAGAAAGATATTTACATTTTCTTTAACATTGTGAGATGGGGCGAGGGTCATGAATTCTGCACAAGAATCCTACCTGAAGAAGTCTTCTGCATGGCCCATGTTCACCATGTAGTCCTTCCCCCCCACCTCCTGGAAGTGCAGGGCGATGAACTGAGGCTTGTAGCTGTGGACAGTCTGTAACAAAGCAGGCGCCCCTCAGTGTACACATCTGACATTACAGAGTAACGAGGAGTGAAGAGGGTCAACGCTGTGTGTTACAGGAGGAAGTTAACCATCCATTAGAGGTCATGTGGACTTTTTATCTTATTGAGCTTCTGTGCTGGGCCCAGTGGGGCTTTGTTCTCACTTATCAGCACAGTATCTGTTTTCCAGAGGCACAGGCAACCGGTGTGTATGATGATGATGATGCAGATGATGATGTGCGACAAATGTGTTGTTGCCTGAACTGGACCAGAATAAGAGCAAAAATCTAAGAGTAACATATGGCAAGAGTGCAAATGTTTGAATCTATAAATTATTGATCCAAAACCTTAGAGGCCAAAACTTACCTTGTACAGCTCTAGTAACCATTCACTTTGAATTTCACCCAACTGTAAAAGGACAGAGAAAACAAATCATCAAAAGCTTGCACTCAACCTGTAGGAGACCAAATCAAATACTGATCCATATTAATTCATGTTCTTGCCACAGTGGCATCAGTCAACAAAACATTAACAAATCATTTCCGTAGTGAAAATATAATTAATAATGGCAAACAGGTAGCTAATACCACATCAGATATGGCGCAAGATTATAATTCCGAGTCAAAAACAAACCTGAATATCTAACAAGTAATAACATTTTTGAATAAATAATTGAAAATTAAAAATGAAAGCGAAATATAAAGTTTTAACCTTTTCTTTAACCTCAAATCAGGAGACTAAAGAAAAAGTTACATTAAATGTATTTATAGAACAAGGAAGCACCAGCCAATACAATATTAAATCTCCATATACTTTACACAGACTCTATCATCTTGATCAGCCCCTGGTGGCTGGCTGCAGTAACGGCCATATCCCCACAATGAGCGTATTGGCAAAATCAAAATGTCAAGAAAAAAGTTTAAATGTTGTGTAAGTAAAGAGAAGATATTTTTGATACAATTTGGCATATCAAGAATGAAGTCAAAATTTCAGAAATAACCTTGATATAAAGATTCAAATTGAATGTTAAGAATGTATAAAACTAACTCACTTCAAAAATCGTGAGCACACATATGACTGAGTATTCAGTACTCTCTTTCAGCACATAAACAGACACTTGAGATTAGTAACTGGCCTCTGAAGAAACGGCACAAACAACTGCCTGGTCGATTTTCAAAATACCACAAAAAAAATAAAACGACCTATGATTTAGTTTGACTTTATTCTGTACATTTCAACTTAAGTCTCAACATATCCACTTTATTCTCAAGATGCAAAATACAAATATAAGTCTTACTCCATTGTTTTTGTCTCATGCTATGACACATTTGTAACAGCTTGAAGGTTTGAAGTCTATTCACAATTTATAGAAAATCCTGTCAAATGGAAAACAAGACAGGATTAATTAATCTCAGACAGGAAATAGTATGAGCAGGGTTAAAACAAACAACAAGGATCGTCTGGAAATATTATATCCTGTTCGTTGCACCGGCTGAATGTTCCAGGAAGTGTAGCTGCACCTGCTTTAATCTGGCCATGGTCCCCACACCATAGGATCAGTGTTGAGGGTGTGTTTAATGTTGCAGAGCCATTTCGCAGTGGGGCATACCATAAAACATATATGAGAAAAGCAGCCGGCAGTTAAACTTTACACACAGAAACGTGTCAAACCAGGCTGAAGGCTTATTAGCATATCCCTCTCTGTGAGGAGAAACAAGGAGACTCCCACAGACACCGTAGACATCAAAAGATGCACAGACCAAAAGTTGGATATTTGTTAAAGCAACACTATGTCACTTGTCCTAAGCGGCGCCCTCTGCAGCCACACGTGGTGATTTATTCTGTCGGGCTCCATGTACGGGTGATGGTACCCTGCTACAGTAACAAATACACCAAACTCTTGATTTTTCAATAACCTCAAAGTCTTTTTTACGGATCTCCGTAAAAACTTGAACTTGTTGGGTCTGAATGTGGCAGTTGAAGCTGCGACTATCAGAAAGTCACAAACCTCCCACAGGAGATCACTCACCAAACTAACATAGAGAGAAAGAAAAGGCGTTCGGGGTGAGGGTGAGAACTCAATGGCACCGTTCCCCTAATTCCAACTTAGTGTTACATAAAACGACTTCTTCTTAGTAGCAGGGTGTTGCACCTAAAAATATGTTATTAAGTGGAGACATTGGCAAGTCAGTGCAGTGATGGACAGGCGAACTCTACTGGGTGCATTTCATCTTTTGCCCAATATCATCTGGGACTGTTTCAAGCCGTCTTTTTGTTTTGTTCTTATGGTGAATAAGTTTATTACATTTCTGATTCTCATACCAAAGAATCCTCCTCAACTCTAAAACTGGGTTTTCTACAGTGACAGGCAGTTAATCAATCAACAACTGTCCTGTCAACTATACATTTTCACGTTGTTTTTCACGCACCTACCTCACTCTTCTGCGATGCCAGGTGCGTGCATCCCGCCAGAGAAAGGGCTTTGCATAGTGTATTTGCATGGTAGTGCAGCGTGGGTGACTCTGGCTTATAGCCACTGTGACGTGAGGGACTCCTATTTCAATTATTTGTCCATGAACACAAACGCAGGACAACAGCGTGCATATGTAATATCTATCCAGCCTGTTGAACTATTGATCATATACAGAATTAGCTAAAATGTCTTTTACAATGAAATGTTCCCATAACAACGGTGAATATTTGTCTAATCATTTGTAAAATTGAAGGCAAAGATTGTATAAGAAAACACCCAAGTCTTTACATGGCCATTACACAAGCTGGAGGAGGCTGCGGTGCTGTGCCATAGAAATGTGGAACAGAGCAGCCAGAAGAGTTGAGCGTCTCGCTGGCTGAGCTGCTTGGCTGCTCCTCCACCGGGCAGCAATAGGATTTATCCTGCAAGGTGCTTAAGGACTGGCTCTTATCCCGAAGTTTGAGTGAACGTTTAGGAGCGTTTGTTTATAGAAATAGGGGGGCCTAAGTGAGTAGAAAAAGGCTCAACTCCCCTGGGGAAGATACTCATCTGTTTACATATTTCCCACAATGGGATCAAACATGTTTTCATTGGAGCCAGATCGGGCAACCGGAAACATGGTCCGGAGCCAAATTTCCATGAGCGCAAGAGCCCCTCCTCCCGCCTCGGTCTAAAAGTTTCATCAAGCCAGTCAAGGCCAAAATACAAACCACTGGATACTTAGCCAAGCGTTTAGAATACAGCCAGATCTCCTTAGTCCCTTTTTTTGTTTAACTCAGACTTGGCTATAAACTAGAAAGCATGTAACATATATATATATATATATATAATATATTGACACCAGTGAGGCTGTAAACGCAGTGAAGCATGATAAGGATAAGTGATGTTAAGTGAAGTATGTAACTGATGGGAAGAGACAGAACGTGAGAGGTGATGAGGATACAGGAGGGTCACATCTGGAGAGGGTCCACACTGAGGATCAGCTTATACAAATACTGGATGATGTGAGGGACCATTGATACAGTGTGAGAATTTAAAACGTATGCAGAACTGACATGACGTGAACTGAGCCAAGACGTCTGGGTAGCGGTCGATGTTTGAGACCTGGCCGATTCTGTGACTTTTAAAACCTTTATTTAACCAGGCAGCCTCTTTCATGTTAAAACAATTTTAGTAGGCAGCACCAAAACATTTCGATGCATTTTTAACACATATTTTACTTTATATTAAATCCTGCCTGCTGCACCACCTCTCATCGCTCCGGAGATTTCAATGTTGTTGTGAACCCGCCTGTATCTCCTGTTGTGTATTGCATATGTGAAAGACAAACGCCAGAGAAAGTCCAGACACAATTGTTTGCGCGTTCTCTGGAGTTAATATCTCAAAACGGCTTGATTTGAATAGAAGACCAGATAATGATATGAACTAGATTACTATGGTTTTTCTGTTAATACAAACTGCGGTAAATTACATACAGCAAACATTTTACAGGATACAAGTGGTATCCTATCATATACTGTTGCCAGGTGTTTACAGCAAAGTATACCGAAGGTTCTTTTCGGTGTATGTTTAGGTACCAACAGCAATTTTATAATACTTTGTTGGTTATTGTTGCTTTATTGGTTTTTACTGTAAATCATACAAAAGGTGTTTTACAGTATATGAATACGTACCAAGATTTCATTGGCAACATTTTTGTCATATGTTTACTGTATATTCTACAGTAGTTTTTACGGTGTATGATTCACGCCTACTTCACATTATGAGTGTTGTTAAATGTGACCTCTCAAGGTCACGGTGTTCTCTCTCTGAGGATTTATATGTTTGTATCGCTGTTTTTTGAATTTTGGTGGTTTCTTCTCACTCTTGTTTAGGGCTAAGGACAGAGGATGTTTGCACCGTGTTAAGCTCTACGAGACCAAATATGATCTGTTAATATGGCCTATACTAATTTGATTGATTGATTGATTGATTGATTGATTGATGGGTCCTTGGACTGCGCATCTTCGCCCTCGGAACTTTGTTAATGAACGGCAGCGGATGAATACTACAGAGCACATGGAACTGACAGCTGACAGTGAAACTCCGCTGTGAGCCACAACCGGAGTTAGAACGACGCGAGTTTCTAAGAGTGTGAGCGGAGCCCGGCCCGTGTGAGCCTATCAGCGCTAAGTCTAATCCCCTGGCAGCGCCGCGGTCTGGTGTAGTTTTAATGTCGCGGACTACTTACATTGTCGAAGAGCGAGCCCACGTTAGCGGTGACGAGCAGCACATCGGTGAACGTGTCCATGTTGGAGGAGCTGATCCACCTCCGCGAGTCCGGGGGGGGGGGGGGCGAGACTCCGCAGCAGTCGGCGGGGAGAGGAGCGCGTCCAGGCCCGAGGCAGCAGTGGCTCCTGCCCGGGAGTTTAACCAGGGTTCACCCGAGTGAGAGAGAGGTAGAGAGGTAGAGAGGCGGGAGGAATCCGGTGTGGAGGGTTCAGACTCACACCAGCACCGCACTGCTCACTCTCCTGCCGCTTCCTGATGGCTGCTGTTGCTGCTGCTGCTGCTCTTCATCACACACCGGAGTCATGTCCATCGTCGAGTTGCTCTACCAGGCTTCATGGATTTCCCCCTCCTCCCCCTCCGCTCCTCCTGGTTAATTGGACTAGTGGCTTCTTAGCAGACTTAGAGTGGACGGTGCATCTGCTGCCTCCTGCACAAACCACCGCTCACACAACTACTACTGCTGCGAGGTGAGCTGCTCCGCCCACGAGTCTGTGCCACTCTTCCTCATGTTCAGTCACAACCTTGTTTCACGTGAATAAAATGTAACCTGGTGGACATCCGCCAGCCAGCCAGCCAGCCAGCCCCCCCCGACCCAAAAAATAAATCTGCAAAACTCCATGATCACCTGAAGAGAAGAGCACCTGTCCAATTTATTCTCCACTTTATATGCCTTAAAGGCAGTGGCGGATCTAAGCTTTTTCTAAGTCAGGGGCCATAAAGGGGCCTCAATTTACACAGAGGGGTTGATCATATGTTCAACATCCATCCACAATTTCTGATTCAGTAAGGTTTAAAGGTTGTATGTGTGTAAGATTTAGGTGAAAAGGGATTGTTCGGCAGAAAAACAAAATAATTGTGATGCTTTCACTAGTTTGTAATCTACTAAATTGTTCAAGTTATTTTCTTTACCCTAGAATGAGCCCTTTATATTTAAATACATAATATTTATGACAACTGACGGCTACCACAGGTTCTCAATGATGTTTGGAAGGGACAGTGAGGTGAGGGGTATTCTGTTGCAATATGCAACTTCACCATTAGATGTCACTAAATTCTACAGGCTGAAACTTGTCATTCCTTGTTAACCGTTAGCTCTACAGCTTCAAGCAAAGCCACAATTGAATACAGTTTGAAAAGTGTTCCCTGTTCAAGCATTGGTGTACTTAAAAAAAACATAAGTCTTAAGAAATTGTCATATTTATTGATAGTATTTTTCGTAGTTCATTAAAAGAAAAGATGACATAAAAGGGGCACTTCAGGGGCCAATCAGATTGCAGCTGGGTGCAGCGACCCCCTGGCACCACCCTTGGATCAATTCCTGCTAAAAGGTTATACGTTGTTGGTTGAGGTCTTATTTCAACTATTAAAAAGGCACCGAGTAGAGGACATAACCCCAGCAAGGCCCTGCCACACCCTTATGACATTCCATATAAACTCCATAGATCTGGATCTGCACTTAAATTAAATGGGTTCCTCCCCGACCCATACCACATCCGTCCAATTTCGTGGAAATCCTTCCATTAGTTTGTGTGTAATCTGGCTCACAAACAAATATCACCTCCTTGTTAGGAGATAAAAATGCGCAGCCCCATGTCCTGCTATGGTGTAAAGTCCTGCAACAGCAGAAAAAGGTCACATCAGTTTGGACGAGTGCAAACAAAAAACATTGTTTTGGTTTACATGACTGTACTGTTTTGTAATTTTCTCCAGAAAATCCTGCTTCCTCTTACAGCTTCCAGTCAACACTCAGTAAAGTAACCACAGTGTTTTACAACACAGCTAAAGTAGCTCATTCAGTAGCGGCCCCCTTATTTGGTGTAAGATGGATCTGTTCCACCTCAGTGTCTGAGCTCCAGCCTGGGCTAAAGCCAAAGACTGCTGCATGTGGGGAAGTAACTTTTGCTCTCCATAGTGCTGCTGATGAGCAGTTCAACCATGGCATGCTTTACACGGCCAAGCTTTTCGAGCTGTTCTCGCTGCTTCCTCTGACTCCTCCTCTAAGCACTGAGCTCTTTATTCACCAGCGTCAACAGATCCATTGAAAACCAACACAACAGAGATGTAAAACAATGCTGCCATGTCCATCACCGGTCTGGAAAGAAAGTTAAAGGTTGGGGGAAACCTCTCTGAAAGGAGACTGCGACAGTCTATTTATCGCAGGCAGGAGATGCCCCGGGTTTGGATGGAGAAGCTGCGAAAGAATCAGCAGCAGGCATCCGTGGACAGAAATCTTACTGAGCCTCATTTCTTTGCTTGGGAAAAAAATGCTAAATAAATGGTTTTCAAAAAAGGCTCTTAATCATCATGCCAGACGGTTTTGTTGTTACGTGTTGCCCACTGGACAATAAATCAAACACAAAATGTTACAAGAGCCACGGCTTCTCTACAAAGAAAAGCAACCAATTTAAGCAGGATGGTTGGAGTAAAACATTAAAATACAAAATATCAGATGAAAACTATTCGATTTTTGAAAATTTGTGTAATTTAAAAAATAAAAGACAAGGTGGGCTAAAAGGTTTCCCTAAACTGTAAATAACATAATAGAAATGATAAATAACATTTAGTATAGTTTGCGAAAACTTAAATATTTAACTAGATCACACTTCTGTAAGAATACTATTAAAACTGAAAGGACAACAAATGTGATCGACAGTAAGAGAAACACATACAAAGGAAATTAATAAAAGGCAAAGGTATAGTCACATTCTTGAACATTTATTTCCATTAACAGATTGGACATCATCTAAATGACAATCCCTGATAACAGCAAACTAGAGGGGTGAACACCTCAAGAAGGAACCCAAGAGGCCGTCCGCCATGTTCCTGAGCCTAATAGGAGTCTGAACCACAGCTGCACTCAGACTTTCCTTCAAACCTCCCTGAAGAGGCCGCGGAGGAGAAAGATCACAGATGAGGGGCGGGGATGATTAAGACAATAGATTTTAGAGTTCAGTTGAAATAAATTAGGCGAGATGTTCTCTGCACAGGCAGAAAGCCAATACCAGGAAGTGTATTAGTAGGAACGTGTAACTGTTTTGTTCAGGAGACCAATTGTGATGGTAATTTTCCCATGTTGACAATGCTAAAAGCATTAAAATAAATTCTTTATTAATGGACTATTATCCCTTTATCTGGAACAGGAACATGTGCCTCAGTCCATTAACCTCCATCAGTAACAGTGGGTGAACAATTTCTACTTCATAATGTGACGTCTTTCGACTTTCTGTGGGGAAAAAAACACCACAAAAACAGACACAACAAGAGCTTGTCTGCAACAGAACTCCATTAGTAACCACGTGTGTTCGATTCCGGCCTTAATGCAAACACATAAAGCTTAGAATACAATTTTTCTCTCTTGGAAAAAACGCCCATAAAAATATTTGAAATGTAACAAAATCTGGCAGAAGTGCCCCCAAACGGTGGGCCTTAGCCGGTCACGCAAAAACCCCAACTCAGTCACAGGTTTTAAATTTTGGAACTAATTCCAAGATATAAACCAGTAATGTTAACACCGTGTGGTACAAACAGGACGGTGAAATGAAATTAAAAAGTTAAAACTATCAAACAAAGACAGGATCTCAATGATAAAAATAATAAGGTTTTCCCTCAAAAGGCTGCCACCGAGGAAGACAATTCTCATTTTTTATTTCTAACGCAAGCAAGGCCCCAGTCAAGCTGTTCCAACAGAAGGCAGCAGACTGAGAAAGAGCCGTAGCCGCGGTGCAAACTGAACATGCCAGGCTGAGGCAGTGACCGAGGAAGCCAAATGGAGCACTGTTGACATCTGAGAGGGAACGTTTCCATTCCAGGAGTGTAGAGAGTGAACCCCACTGCTTGCCTACACACAGTCATAGGTGCGTGCGTGGGTCTCTGAGCCAGTCCTCCTCCTCCATCAATGGGTTTCAGGAGCGACTGCGGTCTTCCTGAGTCCCCACCAGCATTTTACTGTACAGTTTCTGCTGTTCTTCTTTAAAGGTTTCTTTTACCTTTCCGCGCTTCAGTCCTCCATCCCTGCAGAAGAGTGAGAAGTTAGTGACAAAGGATTGAGAAGCAAATACACAGCAAAACGTATGAAGGATAAAGACCGAGGTTATAATAAGCACAAATGAAACAACATCCAACTGAGCAGTTTTTTACTGAACAGTAACTTCGTTGTCTCGAAGGAATGATGATTTATCTCAATTGCTGCTTTAAGACATGAACTACAGTCCGGATTATCTATTTTGGAGGAGCTCTGTTAGAATGCCCACGATATGTTCAGTATCTCTAGGAGCAAGTGGTAGATCCATTGAGCTGAATGTGTTTTCTTACCACAGGAGGTCGACCAGACCCCCTTGCCTTGCAATGGCTGCCTTTACACGATTGGCAAACTGTACGGCATCCTCTCCCTCCTGTTGGTGAAGATTGACAGTAATGTAAAACAGACAAACAAGTGGCCTTACAAGAGATTTAACAGAATCACAGTCAACCATGAATTTGCGTGTATTCTCTGTGGTGTGACTTCATAAATTACAGAGAAACAAGTAGGAAAAAGAAGTTCTTAGGAAAAGAAGAGGAAAAACTGAGACACCGGTCGGTTTTGAAATCATTGTGTAAAAGCTTGCGTACATGCTTTGCTTGTTGTCACAGCAAACGAAAGCAAATCATTTCCTTTGTCATGTGAGAACAAAAAACTGTAGGGAAGTGTAGAATTACACATGGGTCTCACCTTTCTCGACATGGGTGGGAGGTACCACACGCTGCAGACGATGGCCCAGCTGCTCATCATACGTAACAGGTAGTTCACCATGCCGAACTTGCTGCTGTTCCAGAAGGCATCTCCAAATCGGGGATCATACTGCAAGATAAAGGATTGGATCAGTGGCTGCTGGTTATGATACTTAATCAGTTTGACACAAAATCTGATGTTTACAAGTTTGAGTTCTCTACATAAGTGTGAGGTCTGAGGTGGAATAGCAAATACCCAACAAGTGGTCACAAAAGTAGAACATAGGTCCTGGTGTTAATAACACAGCATCACACAGAAAACTGATTCACAAGGGTACTGTTGGCAGCTACTGCTCAGGCATTAACATGTCCAGCTCATTTTGTGCACAGCAGAAGACTCTCAGAACTTTACAATCGCCCTTTCGAGAATCTCAAAAGAAAAAGACATAGCTCTCACCTTGATGGCCACGGGGTAGACTGTGGCACCAATCTCAAAACTGCCCTTCTTAAACATCATGACTGACGTGTTGTTAATGCAGGTACCTAAGGAATAAGTATGGTTGTTACAAAATAAATTGAGGCTTATGATCCTTTTAAAGAAACCGAGATGGTTAGAGTGAAATTACAAAGTCTTTCTATCAGTTTCAGATCACTGAACAAACTCACCCTCTGGGAAAATCAGAATGGGCAGTTTAGTTTTATCCTCTACGTGGTCACTCAATCTGCAATACAAGAATGATTGTAGGTCCATTTAAAAATACTCAAATACTTTGCAATATCTTAATGAATACCAAGAAACTTGGGGAAAAATGTCAAATAAAGGAAGTTTAAAAAAGGATAAAAACAAAAGGTTGTAATGTTACCTTTTGGCCACTAGATGTCTGTCTTTGACTTCTGAGCGTTCAAACCAAATGTGTGGGCAGGCCTTGACCATAGATCTCTGAATGACTCCCATCAGGCCACCGTGAATTTGGCCGACCTGACACCAAACAAACACACAAATAATGACACTTCTATATCTGGGAGGGAAAGGACATCTCAATAGACAAGCATGGAAGAAGTGACCAGTGCCCAAGTTCTGTGCATCCTCTGTAGTTGCGTAGATGTATAGTTACCATAGCATAGCAGCCGTCGCTGGCCAGGATGATGACATCAATGGGCGAGGTGTGGTTAGCGACACAGATGCCTCCATTTTTAGGTTTATTCTCACTGGAAAAGTGGAGAGACGTTAACTGTGAATCTATTTTGAGGATTAATTATCAAGACCCGAAACAAATGTGGTTACAATTCATGTTTTCATAGACTGATCTACTGCCTCCAGTCTTTCTGTCAAAAACAAAGCAACCCATGGTGCCTATGTTAAAGGTCTGACCCCTAGAGCCGGCAGGACCTGAACGTACTGACAGAACATTCCAAAGATAGAGTTACAGTCTTAAATAGGAGGAGAGAGAGAAACTTCCAGTGTGCCTTGTATATTTTTGGCCCCAGACTGTTGAGGGAAATACATGTTACAACAGACCAATCACACATTCACAGACCAAGATAATGGTTTAATATGATTACTGTAACAACGTGTTTTTTACCCCTTATTACTGAAAATATAAAATAAATTTCAGTCAAGCCTGCACTGCCTTTAAAAACACCAGCTGTTATGTACTTCAGTTTATGGGTTCGTACGCATAGCAACAACTTCCGCCTTCTCAACTCACATCCTGTTGAATGTGCGATCCTCTTGATAAGAAAACATCCCTTTCTCTTTCATGTTTGCCTTTACTGTGACAATGTTCCTTTCACTTCCAAAACCAACAGAGCACAACCAACTTAAACAGAGTAAAAGGAGGAGACTGGTGCACAGTCCACTATCTCTGTATCTCTTGATGACTGCAGCAGCTCCAAGCCCTTTGTGCTTCAGAGGTCCATAATAGCCGAGAATGCAAGCAGTCTGAACTGCGCCTCAGGCATCCTCCCTTTCATACTCACACTCAGAGTCCTAATTGCTAACAAACCGTGGTTTCTGTTCTGAAAATACAAATCATCTGACATTATGTAATCTCACATTCAGACTCAGTCATGTCACATCAGGAGGGTCTGCCGCAGACCAGGTTTGAGGAAGAAGCATGATGAGACATGTGGACGACATGTGCAGCAATAGAGCAACTTTTTTTTTTATAACCCACTGGGTTCAAATTGACTCCAACTTTAAATCAAAACTTCAATACATGATAAGAGAAGAACAGGTTATTAATGTATTTTTTGGAGAGAGACAAATTGCCATAACCAAATGCTTATAATGGTGAACTTCAAACATGCTCATTTCTATTTATGCATTTAGGTTTTTGGGTTCATTTTTATCTACTTCCACAAACTGCCAAATTACTTTTTACTGGAGGTTTCCCCACAAGCCAGAAGTGTGTCTAAATGTGATGACTAAATGAGTAGAATGTAAAACAAAACCTACAGAAGAAATTGACCTAGAAGTTGAGAATCTTCATGGAAACAATGCAGAACTTTCTTGCTGAACTTTACAGTGAAAATTTACCAAACTGGTGCAAAAGGTTTAAGCAATCAGGAACCGATCAACCCTAACCAACAATCAATAGCTGTCTGTCAGGCATGAGTTCTATAATGGCAAAGACAGTGTAGATTTAAAATATTTGCTTCAATATTTATCCACAGGCTCAAGTTTTGGCTGTACAAATATCTGCAGCAAAGACAGCACTTCGGAAATAGTGTTTTGTATCATTAGCCTGATATATACTCTATCACCCGTTGGTTGTCAACGTGACTCAACTTGTTGTTAATAGTCAATGAACAGCCCCGTGTTTAATGTCAAGAGTGGAACTGTCCCTATCTTAAGATACACAAAACCGGTCTGGCTGCTCTGTGTCTTTTATGGATTTTGCTTACATCATTAATTTGACTCATGCGTCAGACACTTGACTGTTGCATGTATTTGTTTAGTGTCTTTCATAGATTGACTGAACTAACACTCCCACATGTGCTCCACCATCTCGTTCATCCAACCAGTCATTCAATTTCACTGGCAGTAAATATTTAAGGAGTCTAGCAGCAGACTTTCTGGTAAAATACTTAAAAGGCAGTAATGTTGTTTACCTGTCATGGTAGGTTATGATGGCCGTCAGAGCTCTGACACATATTCTGTAGCACATCAAATGGACTTTCTTACTCAGAAGATTTTTCATCCTGGAAGAGAAACGACATGATTTACTTTCTGTCCAGACAGCAGATCTAAAAACGATTACATTCAGGGGGTCTGAAAAGGTATTTTTTTTAAATAAAAACAAACATGCTTTTCATGAGCCGTACCTTCCATTCGGCAGCAGACCGATAACACAGGTGAGGAACACAAGGAGGCCTACACCAGTGAAGGCAAGAGTTACCCTGGTGATGAGAGAGAAGAGGGGTTACAGGGAAATCTTCATTAAAAACACAAAAAGGAGGATTTCCTTATTTAGATGCACACTTTTGATAATTAACTAATAATTTAACTGGTGGTGACTCTCAGCCATAAACCTTCTCCAACCTTTCACTGCTAAAGGGTGACTGCTCAGTTTACATGTAAAGGTCATGCGGGATGTTATCCAGTCCCACTCTCTAAATCATCAGGCTCTCCTCTACTCGCCACTGTCGCTGGTATTAGACCTGCATATAACCTGCAGGCGGACCTATTAGGCAGACGTTGAGCTGACCAACAGGTTGCCTTAATCTGTATGGGCAAATCACTCAGAGGCTGTAAAAGGTGCTGATTAAATTGGGAGAAGATTAGAAAAACACTAGAGATGAAGGTTTCATGCAGGCGGGGAGGGAGCATGTTGTTTGACTGGAAGAGTGGTTGAATGACAGAATCTATTGGATTGATGCGAGACTAGAAATGTGGTCTGTTTGTGCAGCGGTGGCCTGATTATTCCTCTCCCCACTGGCAACTGGACAAGAGCCAACTAGGCTTAGAACTGAGTCACTGTCTCTCAGCCTCTAAGCTCTGACTCTGTGGAGGAGCTCCCACCTTTAACTGTGTGTGCAGACATTTAATGTTGCATTGTGAGTTGTGGAGCAGTCTCTCCATAATCATGTCTGACGTTTTACATTATGAATACAGATGTAAAATTGTAAGACGTTATAAATATTTTGGTTACATAACTGACATTGGCATTAACATAGCACATATTCTAAGTTTCTTTCACACACACCAAGTAGCAAAGGTCTACCCTACATAAATGAATTTGTCGGGCTCATTTCTATGACAGAAAATATGCAAACTAATCTATAGACAAACCATCTCTCATCAATTCACATGTTCTTTCCTGGCCCATAACCCCAAATATGGCTAGTAGTCTTGTGTGTAATGTTGCTAACAAAAAAACGCAGATGAAAACATGACCTCATTGGCGGAGGTAAGAATTAGATTGTATGATAGCTTCATTAAGTAGCATTATGACGTCACAATGGGTTGAAACTGACCCAGCTGACTGAGGCCTATTTGCCTGTGCTCCTTGCTGTGTCTCTATGAATGATTGCTCCAAAACATGAACAACAGCCTTGTTCAGTGAGTTAGGAAAAAAATATTCCACAGACGTGAATGTTTTGAATTCTCAGCTAATGAAAGCCTGCAGCTTTACACATATTGGTTTGATAACTGGTTTGACTTTGTGTTCTTAATGATGTTATACAGCCCGCATGAGTCACCCACCATGCACCATTGGCACATTTTTATACTTCAGCAGGGACTCCTGAAAAAGCTGTCAAATAAAAAGTCCCAGGCTCAGTCCAGAGATTTTCTATCAGGTGATAATGTTAAAATTTGTTTAATCCCCATATTGAATAATCTTGCGTACAGCTGCTCCAAAATGTTGTAACCAGACTTCCGACATTTGTCCTACTCCCGCCTCTCTGACTTCCAGTGGCTGTAGATTGATAAAACAGGTTTTGTTTTGTGTTGAAAGCCCTGAATGTTTGTTTTTGTATGTGTTGTTTTTCATATCATGCATTCTTTAGTTTTGATAATTCTCCATATTGATGTTTGATCATTGAGAGAATTGTATTCATCATTACTTCTACCAAGGAGGTTATGTCATTGCCCCCGGTCTGTTTGTTCTATTGTTTCTTTATCAGCAGGATAACGCAAGAACGACTCATCAGCTTTCCATGAAACTTAGAAGGATGGGACATGGGCCAAGAAAGGAACTATTAAATTTGAAGGCTGCTCTGGGTCAAAGGGCCGATCCTTTCTTTGCGAGATTGTCTTTCACCAGTTTGTCAACAACAATGCCTGCAGACCATCTGGGATTTTTACTGATATCTATGAGTGTGTGCAGTTTGCTGCAGCTTGATTAAATTCAAGGGGACTGTTGGTCCTTGGCTAAGGTATATACTCTACTGAGTCTAGTTGATCGCTTTTAGAAAGCAAAATGATCAGCTGTTGTTTTCAAGCGCTCGCTTTAAATTAATCTAATCGGATATATTGAATTGTGTTACACTGGTGGCCACTCGTGCAAGACAAACTAGTTTAATTTCTAGACTTGACAGTATGTTCAGTCTTTCCAAAAAGGTTTCTGCGATCAGGGTTTCTCTTCTCACACCCAACCTCTTTGCTGGAGGTAAAACTATTACCTAAGAGGCAGCAGGAACCCGTAGCGGATCAGCAGGCCCAGCCCCCATAGGACGGTCAGTCTCAGGCTGATATAGTGGAAGTTGTTGTTACTGCGGGTCAGCAGATTCCAGGACTCCAACTCCTCAGCAGAGAACCGCTTAGTCACCTCATCATCCATGATGCTCGCCACTCCTCGCCGAGCAAAATAGAAGATGTCTGACATCTCAAACTCAGAGGCAGAGTCCAGGTCTCTGTTGCTGCCGCTCCGCCGGATCTCCTTGATCTCCTGCTCCAAAGAAGTGGGCTCCTTTGCAATGATTGCTGGAGCAAGAGAGCCAGAGAAACAGGATGTTAGTTATACTCACCTCTAAAACGAATACAACTACTGAGCATGTACACGCAAAAAAACCTGATCAAGTCTTACCGTTTGAGTAGGGTTTGTATAAGAGGTGATTATTTTCTTTCGCTCCTCGCTCTATCCTGAGTGTGGCCCACTGGAGAAAAAACAAAAGAAAAGAATAAGGGACCTGTGAGGGACACAAAACTCAAAAAGTAGTGCTCATGTTAAATCTTCTGGTGGAGTGTTGCAAAGACAACAGGCAAACATTTGTTTAGCAACAAGCTGCCACTATTAGCACACTAATGTGATGTCTGATCTTCCACATTGGAATCATTCTGGGCCAGTAACACCCCTGGCCTATCTGTGACCACAGCCTTGCTCTAAGAAACTTGCATAACAATGCTCACTTCTTCATTTTATTGTAGTGCAATGCATCTCGTCTGGATGCCACAAACTAGAGTCAGAGTTAAATATATACCTTTCAAAGTAAAAGCCTGGCACTCTGTGTGAACTTTGCACACTGAGACAAAAACAACCATGTAATGTCTCCATGGGGGATGGAACAGGACATAGTGTTCTTCTCCCAACTGCAGGCGAGTTTGGAAAATTATGGCCTGGGAGGTGCTGGATGTTCACAGCGGTATCAGACTACACTTCATACCACATGATGGAATATCTATAAGGCTACTTCAATCAATGTTCTATGTATTGATCAATCACAGCCAACGGAAACTACAAGAACACTTGGAATGTTTGGAGTTATAATCAAATACAGTGATACTATTCCCAGCATGTTTTTATTTGTCAGGCACACTGGAATTAAGCCAGGGGCTCTTATGAAGGAATTCCAAGAATGTTGAAGGATAAGGTGGTTCTGCCTGCACCTCACAGCTGCAGATATCACAACGAAAAAACATATAAACCTGAATACACTTAAGCACTTAATGTTACAACCGTTAAACAAAAGCTTTTCCCTAAGCCTGCTAATTACCGTTTATTGATAGTAAGTAAGCAAATTGTTGAATTGTTAAGTATGAATTACAATAATAACATACTCTGTACTACAACAATTCTCCTTTACCTTTAATTCTCCACTTTGTAAATAAGGTTTATTCTATCAAAACAAGTGTTAATGTCCTAATGACTATTCTATCAAAACAAGTGTTAATGTCCTAATGACTCTTACTCTAGTTCTCAGAATATTTCCCCATTCTAAAGTTGGGTCTTGCGTTTTACTAATTCACTAATAGTTTGGCACTTGTTAACATGCACAGGTTCACAGAATTCACCATTAATATGTACTTTATAATGTCTAATAAAGACGCTGTAATTTCTCCATGTGCTTGCTGGTGAATGAGTCTACAATCACTACATTAACTTACAGAGTTATCCCATATATGTTTTCTACATGCTTCGATTAAACAAAAAGGGACAATAATTTTATGACACAGGATCATCTGACACCTGTTTGATGTCTGAAATGGTTAGGTAATTAATGGAAAACATATTTAAAGAAATAGATTCTGGTCCAGACATTTATCCCATAGCAGCCATGGCTATATGCTTGATCTATATTAGTTATCATGGCTCAAACAGTATAAGTACACAAATACATATGTGTTTATGGGTAGCATTTCCATGCCTACTGAGTCATTGTATTAGAATGATGAAAGCGATGATTCTTTGAGTGAGAAGGAGGAGCACAGATAAAACTAAGTGCGTATGTCATGCTAACATGTGGCTCCAGAACTTGATGTGAAAGACAATATTTTTCCCATATGAAGTGTGTGAGAAGCAGATCTTTGACAGTGAATCATGTTGTTGAAAAATACTCACTTTTTGTGCAACAAGCCTGAAATGGAGACTTTTGCACACAGTGAGACAAACTGTATGTGCAAGTAGAAGATGCTTCAGCTCCACACAGTCTGAACTGAATCTGTCCTTTAACCTTCAGTCTAAACCTCATGTTTCCTGGTGTAATCATGAGAAGCAAAAATCTCTCATCATATCTCCCACTCATCCATTTATTTCTGGCTCAGGATCTGCTCTCAGAGGTACGTGTTGGAAAGTGATGTCGGCTTCGCTTGTGAAACTACACCAGTGAGAGCAGGAGGAGAGAAACTGGAGTTCAATATGAGAAGAGACCATCAAATGGTAAATCTTGAACTATCCACATTACACAAAGCAGCTGATGCATTAAAGCCATCGGAAGATATGTTCCCGACAACCATTACCAACATGGTCTGTGTGGTTGTTTTCTTCAGTCACATAAGATACGAATAATGGCTCTGGGTCTGTACTGATAATCTACATCAGGCAATTCATGGCCAGTGGTTGGAGGTTGAAGAAAAGCCTAGAGCCTGCAACTGACCGCATTCTCTGAAGTGTGTCTGTGACGCACAACCCATCTTCAGATATTCAATGTTTAAATAAAACAGCATAGAAAAGACAAGTCCAGAGCAAGTTGCAAAATAAAAATCTGCTCTTAAAGCGCAGGTACAACAACTTATACAAAGTTTGTATAAGTTAAAGACAATAACAACTTATACAATTTTTTATGTAAAGTTGTTGGACCTGCGCTTTAAGAGCAGATTTTTTATCTGTATTACAAACTATAGCTTGTTTAAACAGCAGAATGTTTGGCAAGAGCAAACAGGTTGGTTTATTTTGACTGGGAACTGTGCGAGTAAAGTAAGACTTAAGTTTAGTTTTTCCATTCCACAGCTTCAACTAAGAAGTTAACATTTATGATTCAAACTGCAGTTTCTTCAGTAGCGTGGGAACCGCTTACCTCAAAAATCTTTAACAATGTTTTCATGTACAGACGCCGGATGCCAAAGGACACCCCTAAGATGGCAGGCACGATGATGAAGACCAGCAGCATGGTGAACCACACGGTGAAGGAGATGCCCAGCAGGATACACACCAGGTTGTCAAAGGGGTTGAAGAAGAGCTCCATGTTGACGTCAGGAGGTAAATTATATCTATTAATTAGCTGCAATCAATGAGCAGAGCCGGTGGTAGAGGAGGTACAACAGTCCACCTCCACTCAGGGCGAGTGGCCCTGATCTATTGTCAGAAAAAAGGCTTCATCAAGACAACTAAGGGACTGCGCTTCTCCTGGGGCTGAGCACAGAATCAATTAATATAAAAGTCTCCATCTTGGCGTTGCCCTCTTGGGCAAAATGACTGAATTTCATTATTTTCACCATGAGCTGGATTCGTGATCTTCGGTTGATTTCACTTCCAGGAAAAGGAAGATAAAGTCTTTACAGCTGCTGCGGTGCAATGATGGCCTCTTTATCAGATGTTTGTTATTTGAGCGGAGCCTCCCTCTGGTGAGAGGGATGTAAACAAAGAAAAAGTGTGTGCTGCGGATGGTCCTCTGCCTGGTGAAGAGCCAGGGGGTCCCTGCAGCTCAGTGTACAACGGTCCTGCAAACACATACAGATAAAGAGTCAGTCTTGTCACAATATGTCCTAGAGTACATCATGGGATCTCATACTATACGGAGGGAAAACGTGTCTACGCACATTTAAACTACTGGTTTGCAAACTTAACACTGATCCCGCTGGATAAACATGAACGAAACAGATGCCATTAGCCTGCTGATCGCTGGTTGTTTACGTAGTGTGTACAGAGTAGGACCACACGAGGTTAGCATGTTACTGTGATACGTCACGGTGCAGCGATAACATCACAGGGCCTCATCCCGCCGGCTGATGCAGGAGGACGGCTAACAAGCGGCTCCATCCCGGATCACACCACACTGGGTTAGCCTAGCTCATGGTTATCTACAGTTAGCCTCCCTGTAGTCGTGTAGCAACCTGCTAACCCCACGAAACAATAATAAACACAAGCAGCACTTAAACTGTTGCTTGGTAGCGACACTGAGGCTTCACACTGAAGGAATAAACGCTCGTGTTAGCTCGTAGCCTGGGAGCTAATGGTGTGCTCCGGTTCGCTCAGCTAGCTCCACACCGAGCCCCTCACAGCGCCGCCCGGCTGCGCGTCAAGTGCTGAGACAAGCGGTTCTTTCCAGTAAGTCGGTGCCTGAAGTTCGGCGAACTTATCGGCGCCTTACCGTCCCAACTCGCTATGGAAACAAACGTAGCTCACCGGACGTAGTGGTGAACGGATCTCCAGTCACGCGGAGTTCCAGCGACGTTGCAGCGGCTCCTCACTCACCTCCATCCCTGGGCTTTGTGTCGCGGACTGATTCAAACTCCACCCGGCGGACAAGAGCGGCTCTGGTCTGAGGCTGGACAGGCTCGGTGCAGCACTGACACCTGCTGGTCCCTACAGGGCACTGCGCTGGGGCTCTTTAAGTGATGTTTCCACTCCTGATCAAAATCTTAAGACCAGTTAAAAAATTGCATGAATTTGCATTTTGCACTGTTGGATCTTAGGAAGGTTCTAGGTAGAGCTTCAAAATTTAAAAAGAAGAAATTGGAACAAGAGACCAAAAGTTGTGAGCAGGCAATTTATTGAAAACAACAATTTAACTCAAATAGGCTGTTCATCAGCTGATAGTTTAAGACCACAGCCTTTAAAAGCCTAAATCTGTACACAAATTTGGATTCCATGTAATTTCCTGTCAAGTAATCACACTTTGAAGATCTCTTGATGGCAAAGGCAAAAAATCTCACCGTCTTTGAACGTGGTAGGATTATTGAACTGCATAAACAAGGCCTCTCACAACGTGCCATCGCTGCTGAGGTTGGACGCAGTAAGACAGTCATTTTGCATTTCTTAAAAGATCCTCAGGGTTATGGAACAAAAAAATTAAGTGGTAGACCCAAAAAAATCTCACCGGCGCTGAGCCGGAGGATCCGAATGGCTGTCCGTCAAGACACGGGCGATCCTCGTCCCAAATTAAGGTCATTACTCGTGCTGACTGCAGCCCAATAACCATCAGACGGCTTCTGCGAAGGAAGGGCTTCAAAAACAAGAAACGTCCTCAAAGCCCACGCCTCCTTCAACGCCACAAAATTACCCGTTTAGACTTTGCAAGGGAGCACCAAACATGGGACATTCAAAGGTGGAAGAAAGTTTTATTCTTTGACGAGAAAGAATGTAACCTTGATGGTCCTGATGGCTTCCAACGTTACTGGCATGACAAGGAGATGCCACCTGAGATGTTTTCTACGCGGCACAGTGGAGGGGGCGCCATCATAATCTGGGGTGCTTTTTCCTTCAATGGAACAACGGAGCTCCAGGTTGTGCAGGGGCGTCATACTGGCAGCTGGCTATGTGGAGATGTTGCAGCGGGCATCCCTCATGAGTGAGGGCCCTCGTCTGGTTGGTAACGACTGGGTTTTTCAGCAGGACAACGCTCCAATTCACAATGCCCGTCTGACCAAGACTTTTTTCCAGGAGAATAACGTCACTCTTTTGGACCATCCTGCGTGTTCCCCTGATCTTAATCCAATTGAGAACATTTGGGGATGGATGGCAAGGGAAGTTTACAAAAATGGACTTCAGTTCCAGACAGTGGATGCCCTTCGTGAAGCCATCTTCACCACTTGGTGCAACATTCGCACTAGCATTTTGGAAACACTTGCATCAAGCATGCCAAAACGAATTTTTGAAGTGATCAACAATAATGGAGGAGCTACTGTCAGGAATTCAAAATCTGGCTGGTATTTGGGTCTGACTGAAAATATTTGCAACTAAAGGGGGGGGGGGCATGAGCCGTTTGAGCCAGATATAAGGCCTTTATACAAATTATTTATAAATAATCCTTGCTGCATATTGTTAATAATGAATCTTATAACTGTTCTGAATTATAACTTTTGGTATTAAACCATTATTCGCTTAAACTCATTCACATCAAATATATTTCAAGCAGCTGTCTGATAAAGTTCTGGAGGTCGGACAGAGTGACTTTATTAACGTTGTTTTGTCTCGTTGTTTTGGTTTCGAGGATCCTAATGTTTACACCAAGTGGACATTGTTTGAATATAGCAGGAACATCATATTCCTTTCGCCAATGGCCTACATGGCATCAGCTGTGTCAAGGCCTTTCATGAAGAGAACATTTTGCTTAGCAACTATCAGAGTAGTAGTAGCGTCACGGAGAGCGGCTTCTTGTCACTTCCTGGATTCCTTGACAAGAGGCGGGGGACTACAGCTGTGGACCAATAAGGGAGAACCAAATTGATTTGCGGTGACTCCCCTTCAATCTTTCATAACCAATCATATTGAATCTACTGTTATAACTATATCAAACCCCTTTTGTTCGGGCCATTATTAACTACCTATTGCTAACTTAATTAGCCTAGGCTGTGATAATTGTCCATAGCTATGTTGTTCAACTTTCATTGCATCTCAATAAATACTTAAATTGGACCAGTCCTGCTCTTCTCTTATTTAGGATAAACCAACACGCCTGCCACTACTCATTACTGAGTCCGTTTTTGACACTTTAATTTCAGTTTTAGGAGTTTTTTTGTTTTTTTAGCTGTGGTCTTAAACTTTTGATCAGCTGATGAACAGCCTACTTCAGTTAAATTGTTGTTTTCAATAAATTGCCTGCTCACAACTTTTGGGCTCTTGTTCCCATTTCTTCTTTTTGCATTTTGAAACTCTACTTAGAACCTTCCTAAGATTCAACAGTGCAAAATGCAAATTCAAGAAATGTGGTCTTAAGATTTTGATCAGGAGTGTATTATTCTGTTCCCTCTGCCATACAATTTGTCCTGCCAATCCTCCCGCATTTTTTGTCGCACATCTATTGGAGCCTTAATCAAAGCAGCAGACTTACAAGTGATTCTTGTAAGGCCTCAAAGGACAAGGTTGGAAACTACTGGGTTATTCTCTAACAATAGTTTTTTAAAGCATGTTAAATCATCCAGTATCCAAAAATCCAAAAATATCAAAGTAACTTTTAAGTAAGGCTGTCAAATATATGATAGATAGATAGATAGATAGATGGATACTTTATTAATCCCGTGGAAAATTCAGATGTAGAAAAGTATAAAAAAAATTCTCTGAAGTGTGTATCAAAAGCAGTATAGAACGACACGGACACACACACGATAACTTGTCCATCCTGTTAGTGTACTAAGTTCCTCATGGCCCAGGGAGCGCATTTCTCCATGCTGGTTCAGGGGTAAATGATGATGGTCTTCACAGGTGACTGACCTTCGCAATACTCCTGCGCTTAGTCCTGCGCTTACTGCGCAGGACTAATTTAATTTAATTCATTTTTTTAATTTTATAAAATTTTGTATTATATTTTTTTTTATTTAATGTTGGGTTATATGTTGAGTTTTATTTTCCTTGTGATGAATGGGTGGCCGGGCTGTATGATTACAAAACCTTTTACCACTAACTGTCAAAGTAAAAGTCCTTTTAAACCTGCTTGTATTAAACAAGTATCTATATTACTGTTGTCATTCATCATGTTATTTCAATATCATATGCATATTCACTTTCATGATCAATATTCAATATCAAAATGTATTTCTAGCTGCTTCAGACTAAATTTTAGTACGTAGGTAAACCATGTGTCCACACAACTGAACATCCCTTATCTTTCAGTGTTACCACCTTCTTTAATGTAATTCTTCAATAGTTCATGCAGCACAAACACAAGGGCATTATTCTAACAGGGGTTATATCTCACATCCTGTACCTCCTGCATGGCCAAAATTATTATTTTTTCAGTTTTGTGAACAAACAATTCCAATTTGACACCTACTTGAATAACACTTTTTTTATTCACACATTTACATTCATTTACAGTTTTATCAAGCAATTGCAGTTGCAGAAAAATGAAAATAGTCCTGACATTTGGCACAGCATTCAACCTTTGAGCCCTGAATTAATATTATTGTTTCCTAAGAAGAAAATAAAGACTCAGTCATGACTCGTATTTACAGATAGTGTATTTCATAAGGTTGTTATAACCATTCTGCAGACACAAGTTTGCGTCCCTGGATGGTTGATTGCGCATTCAACAGTCCAGGGACAGTCCACAGTAACAAGGAGTATCTTTTCAACATCACAACCCACCATAAGTGCATCCCCCTGTCATGGCTGGAGGAGGCCGTGCTGCTTTCTTGAACATCAAGCACGGCCTTCCAGTAAAGCCTCAAAGTCTGGAGAACAAACCATTTTGTGTTGGACATTTCCCAAAACAGTCAAGTCGCCTGTTCTTCCCTCCGTCCCGACAGAGACCAGCTCCTGAGAGAAGAAGAGAAAAGCACGTCAGAAAAGTTCAGAGCTCTGAATATAAATATTTTACCCTTTGTTAAATTAACTGGCCTGTAGAAAATTAAGCTGTATGTCCAAATACAAATGTCCTAGTCAGTTGGTCTTGACATTTTCCAGAACTTTTACAATCAGCCCCCAGTTTATGTCCAAAAAATGTCTGTGTGAGATCATGGCAGGATACAGCCATGAAAATGTCTGGAAAATTGGATGGGTCTATGACACTTGTAACGTGTGACAGACACAAAACTGTAATAGAAAAAGTAAATAAAAAAATCTCTCGATAAAAGAAAGAGGATCCATTCACGTCGGACACGTCGAGAAAGACATCAACTTGGAAAGATTTGAGAGGTTTTGACGATAAGGTCTGACTCCGGTCTCAGTGTTCAGTTAACAAAACCATGTGATCGCCGCAGCAGAATATATATATACGACATGTCCTGCCCCCTGCATGCTCCATCCGGACACCACCCTCGCCTAAATGTTCCAGACATTTTACTATTGTGGAGGGGATGGAACTGGACTGTGTGGAGGCAGTGACTGAACAGAGGATGAGAGGAAAACTTAAAGACATCATGGACAAGTCCTCTCATCTCCTGCTGAGCTGAGGCAGCTCAGGAGCACGTTCAGCCACAGACTCATCCAGCCATGTGCCTCAAAGCTTTTATGGTCAAACGCTAAAATGTTTATTATAAGATTGATCTTTAACCATATATTACACATTTTTTATATATCAGGAATTATTTCTCATCGTATACAGTATATCTATTTTAATTTATATTTCTATTCTTAATATATCTTCCCCCTGCACTGTTGCTGCTGCCTTGTGTAGCTGTGTCATTTATGAATTTCCTCCACAGAGGGTCAATAAAGGTCAATTGTATCTTATCTTGAGACAAACACAGTTTTGAGACAAACACAGACAAAGTGGAAGACACATCAATGACTAATCGGCCATCATACCTGAAGGAAAGAGCACGATGCTCCCAGTGACACGTCCAGAGTCACTTGTCCCAGTATGAGCTGAACCCGGCCTGACTTCCGCACCAGCATCTTTCCTACAACACCCTCCCGCAGATCTTTCAGATTACAGCAGTTCTCTTCAGCCTCCTCTTCCTGTTAAACATTCCATTTTACACATTTAACCTCAGTACCATTATGTATTTTAACACATTAGACCGCAGCTGTACCTACTGTACCTGAGACTCTGTTTTCAGAAGCACAGACTGTCCATCCTCTGACTGCACCTCCGTCTTCTGTGGCTTGTGCTCTTTGGTGGGGGGTTGGCCGGGCAGCGAGTCGGGCAGCTGAATAAAGAACAGCTCCTCCCCTTTGCTCAGACTCCACCTATTCAGCAGGTCGTGCAGAATCTCGGGCTCAGGGATAGGAGGAGGCTTGAACGCTCCCTCGGACTTCTTTATTTCTATTTCCTCTGGCTCCTGTTTGACTGAAGAGACGACGATGCATATTTTTGAGAGAGCAGCTATGTGACAAGATTCAGCTGCAGCATTCAACTTCACCATTAAAAAGGTCACTTAATTCTATAAACTGAACCTTTGAAATTACAAAAATCTGCCTTCACCTTTAACTGCAGGCTCCATAGGGTCACAATCATCCTCCATCTTCTCAATTTTAACAGTGTTACTGAATTCTTCCTTGAATCCCCATCCTGACACAGCAAGGGGGAGCTGGACGGGGCAGCTACTCTCCTCACTCTGCAGGAAGGGATCGTCTATAAACTGAGAAAACCAAAGGAAAAACGATTGTTATTTTTGGGGAAAAAGCAAAATAAAGCGATTTAGTATAATACTGATGTATGGGTCTCACGTTTTCTCGTTCTAGATTGCGCAGGATCTCTTTAGTCTCATCCTCCGTCTCCCTCTTCTCCTTTTTAATATTGATGATGGGTGAGGGCGCCGCGCTCGGAGCATCTCTCTCATTTTCATAGCCGCCTGATTGCATTGATTTAAAGAACGTGTCAGCCAAAGTGGTGCACAATGTGTGTTTTTGCAAGCTGAACTCCTACCTCTCTTTTTCATCATCATCTCAGCAGGCCCCTGTTCAAAAATAGAGTGGGACTGGATGACCTCTGCACGACCTCGGCCCCTGCCTCTCTCTCTCTGACCTCGCCCTCGATTGCCATCCCTCTTCTCTCTCCTTTCCCCGCCTTCAAGTTTTGTGCTGCCGCGACACAGAATGTGGTTGACCAACAGACAGAAAAACAGTTGTATCCATTTTCTCTGGCATTTTTTGTCTCCTTTACCATCAATAAGGAAACTTACTCCTCTTTGGCTTTTCGGCCGATGATGTTGGGTGTAAACGTTTTCTAAAGAATAACACAAAAACAGGGATCAATCATTGCAACAGTCAGATTATTAGAAGACAATTGATCAATTCATTGTATATATAACAATGTCATAAATATATATATTCTTCAGTGTAATCAACACCTTCTTCACACCGCCCAGGGTGAGGTCTCTCGATCGCATTGAAGGGAGACGGACGGGAGTCATGGCACCTGAAGGTCGGCGGCCCTTCATCGGTCCGGCACTGCTCCCTCCAGGAGTTGGCACACGTTGCCCACTGGGATCACCTGAGCCTGACTCAGCCATCCTGAACTGGAGAGTGACAATATTTCGTTTTTATAGCTTCACAGAAGCATTTAATCATGGTAACCTTGAAAAGTTTGATTCCTTACCGTGCCAAACTTTGTTGGAAGTCAAGTTTTTTAATTCTATACCCTATGTCATTTGTTTTTTTATGAGGCCCAGGATTTGGGTTAAAAAAAGCGAAATAACATCTGTTAATTTTTTGACAGCAACATTTGCAGTGTCCACCAATGGACATTAAGATAATAATATTCATGTCTGCTTTTAAAGGCTCAAAGTGGCAGTGTCCTTTTGTTTTCCACTCATATAAATACGGACACAGATTTGAGACCTCTAAATCTTTCTGGTTATTTCAATTACATATTTTTCTCAAAGGTTTCTCCTCCATGCTAGTCTTTTAAAACAGTCACAGTTATTCCTGCTTTTAAATCTACATATATAACTCACTCTAAACTTTAGGTGGCAGGCAAGTGTATTTCTCATTTAATGATATCGGTAGTATGAAAAACAGATCTCCTCCAAGGACTTACAATCTTTACTTTGCATGTGGTTTCATTCAGAGCACCTTTTTTTTAAATGTAGATAATGTGTCAGTGAGCTTTGGTTATGGGTAAAGTTTTATTCAAAAAGTCTTTTTTTTCTAAAGTGGCCACTAAAGAAAGGCAAGAGGGTTATATATTAACTGCATTTAAATCCTGAACAATTTTTCCTTTTGTTTAAACTATTCTTCAGCTCAGCACACACACGTTCATATAGCACATCAACGAGGAAATTATAATAAATAATTGAGTACAGTAAGTTATATTACTATTTCCATGTAAAATAGGATGTAGGCTATGGAGAGAACAGTGTTCCTCCGTAACCAAGGTGTACTTTAGTGGTATAAACCACTAATAGACATTTTAGGTGTACAAGCCAAACGGCCACTTCAAACTGAGTTTGTTTTATCACCGTGACTCTTAATTTTAAAGAATTTGTGTCAACAACAGCAAAAATCCTGCAACACGTGGTCAGATCACAACATTAAATCACAGGAGACGCAGCTTTAACACTGTCAGTGCTGAGTGTTGACGCTCTGTGTTCCTCCGGATACTCACGGATTTATTCCTGTGATTTCCTAAACAGATTCTGTGTCCAGACGAGGTGGAGAAGAGTCATCACAAGTCGTGTGGAGCTGTTTGTGACGCTGCAGGACCGTGGAGGACGCGCGGCGCCATGACACTTCCGCTCTGTCATCAGCCGGTGAGGTCACGTGGAGAAACGGTGCGGAAACCTACATCTTCCTTTGAAAGAACCAGGATGAGGAAAATACACTTTCTTCTGCTCCTGAAAAACCGTTATAATAATGAAAGCAACAACAATAATAACAATACGAATAATTATAAACCTGTATGATACATATGCATACATTTGTTTATTTTACATATATTTTTTATTTTTGCTTTATTTATATTTTGAGCAATGCCAGAAGGGAGTCAGTGACCCAAGCTTTTCAATGCCAGCGACTGCTAAATGTAATTGTTGTGCAGATGACAATGAAGTCTTGAATCTTGAATCTAGATCTGGAAAACGTTACACTTAAAGTAAATGTTGCACTGACAGACCACACTTTATACAGTATGGGCAATGTCCTTTTGATAAAGGCTTTGATTCAACTTTTATTAAAGTTACCACACATGTATAGAAAAACACAAACGTGACCTCATCACATTCCATGGCATTGTAATGTAAACATAACCTTAACGTTGTGTGATCATGACAAACTCACATCATGCATATCAAACAAGAAGGGAAAGTGAAAAAAGAGTAGGAATACATATAGACAATAGATTGTATGATGGAGATTTTATTCTCAATTGGGTTTTTCCAAATAAGTGTGTAAATATTTAATTCATGTAGGTATAATAAACAAATTGGAAACTCCAATAAAATCTGAAAATAAAATTATTCAATAGCAACATCTAAGCTAACATGGAAGCTGTGTGGTTAGGACCCCATGGATGGATGGACACAATGGACACAATGGATCACTGAACGACCCCTGACCTCTCCTGCAAAAGAGCAAGACAGCCAGAGTGTAAGAGAAACAACAAACCACAACTCTTTTTCTGGTCATGTTATGTCTGTTTTGTTTGTTTATGTGTCTCTGTTGTTGTTTAGTGCTTAGCTGTAGTTTGTGGTTGTTTAGCTCATGTGACCTGCCGGGCCCCTGGCTCAGTGCCTGGTAAGCTCAGTCAGTAATCCGTCCATGGCAATCCAGTTCATATCACAACATCAGAATAATACTCTGCTACTGTGTCACAGCTGTGGCCTGACACCGCATTTGATTTAGACGTTATATAATTTTTAATGAGTGATGTGACTTTTGAAAGTCAAATTACACCGTAAGTGTATATCCATTACAAAAAGCAACCATTTATAAATTTCTCATGTTGTGCCATAGATATTGTCCTTCTGGATGTTATCTGTAGTTAATGTAAATTGAGCATAAATCTATAAACACAGACAGGCTGCTCTTCCCTTTAAAAAAATGGCTGTTCCTACGTCTGGAGCTCAGGGGGGTGATTTGGACAGAGGCAGCCTGTCATGGCATGACTAATGATGGATGATTGCAGTTTAATTACACTCCGAGGGTATCACTTATCTGCGGCTGGCTGGATATGAATCAAGCTTTTCAATAACACACACAGTCGGTGCAATTATGGCAAAAAAACGGTGTCTTTGTCATTTTTCAATTTGAGTTTTTTTATGCGCTCGAGAAGGACTGCACTCTCACTAGCTCTTTATCCCTTTGTTATTTGTCTTTATTCTATGTCCATTGTTTTAGAAGCAGATTATGGCCATTAATCTGGGGAGGTTCTAATTTTAATCTAAATCCTAAATAGAGATGAGAGGCAGACGAGAGGTCGTAACCAGTACAAAAACATCCCTCTGAAAATGAATGCCGGTGGAAATCTGCTTACTTTGGACTTACATCCCCCCTCCTCCTGGGGCTGGGTGTGGGGGGGGGGGGGGGGGGGGCCTGTGGAGTCGGTCCATATGGCAGAGCAGTTGGCACATGTATATGTTTTGAGGTCTTCGTGGTGCTTCATGTAATTTACTGGGATATCACCAACAGCATCCTCTCTTACTCAGTGGAGGGTGTGTAATTTTTTCTCTCTCTCACACAACCTTAGTGTCCAGGCTGCCTCCTTATCTGAGAGGTGACACGTACGCACACAGCTAAATGTGCAGTTAGTGTGTGCGTGGATTTGGTGCCTCGGGGAGGACCACTGGAGAGTGATGAGCTGTGTGTGGCTGCATGACGGGATGCTGACGAGGTTGACTGAGTTTCAGTGTATGGTCACACGCCAGTTGGAAAATCCCACCCACTCACTCACTCAATCACTCACTCACTCACTCACTCATCTTTCTCTCTCTCTCTTCTCTCTCTTTTATAGGTTTTAATCCATCCTCTGTGGCTGCACAGGAGTTGAGTAAACATCCTGCAGAGCCCAGAGCAAAAATGAGATTTTATTTTTTCAGAGTAGGAGGAGGAGAAGGAGGAGGAGGAGGGGGGAGTTCAGAGGCTTTGGTGGCACTGAGGGTGAGAGAGAGAAAGAGCGACAGCTAGAGAGAGCGAAAGAGGTGCCTGTGTGTTTGTTTCACCTCCTAATCAGTTTTCCTTGGGGATATATCATCCACTGCAGCAGAGGAGAAGGTAGTGAAGCAGAAACAGAAGATAGAACAATTCAGCCCCGGCGAAAATCTGCTTCCATCAGGAATTTGAGCCTCACACAAGTAAGAGATTCCTTTTGAGTCAGTCTTTCTATTGGTGGCTGTAGAGCTCACAAGTTATGGATGCAAAACATGCTGGAGCGTTTCATTCTTTTCTTATCAAGTCATTTTGCTATGAAGTCAGATGAATACAGTAATTCTTTTTGAATGGGTGTGATGTGTGATACCATGATATTACAGTCCTCCGATGCCGTTTCACTTATTAGATCTGTTGTACAGCATCACTGACATGTAATTCGATTTTGTGCGCATTTGCCCTAAATGTTAATGCTTGGTTTAATTGTGCAAGAGGGATGAAACTGTATTAGTCGCACAAAGTATCTTTTTAACAGCCTGCAGGATTCCACACAGTACAGAGTGACCGTTTCATGAACAGCAATAAACATTTAATCCATATAGTCACATTTTGTTGTAAAATTATGTCTTTCCCTCCTCTCTCATGCAGCCATCTAGTTGTGTTTTAAAGTATTCACCCTGGAAGGACAAAAAAAAAAACCTGTCTGTGCCCTGCTCCATATGCATGAGTGCAGCATCTTCTTTCATGTTGCTGTCTAGCAGAGATCGCGACATCTCTCTGTGTGTTGTGTATTTCAGCCCGTGGAGGAACTGTAACTGAGCACTACTCAATTTCTGATTCATTATGATTTCTAATGTGGGTCCCTTTTTAATAATTTGCACTCGCCTTATTTGGAGCAACTGTCTATCAAAGCAAGTGCCGCAGCAAAGATCATTCTGTCCATTTACAGACAGAAATGAAGACTCAATGTTGTCGAAACCAGCTCGTGAACTGTGCTTACACGTAATCGATCCAAAAGTGGAACGCACTGACATACATGGGGACTTTGATGACTTGTCCTGAGAGATCCTGCTCCTGCCCCAGTTACCATCTCTGAAAAGACGGCGTGCTAAAAACTGAGAGCAGCAGCTGGAAAACGGGCGCCTGGAAACACACGTGCGTGACGCAACGGCTCTCTCCCCTGGCCCGAGTGCAAACGAGCAACCGCACAAATTTCACAGTTCACAGGCTTTAATGAGCTGCTGCAGCCTGTCCATCATACTGACTGGAGAGCACCTTACAGCAGACCTATAGCACCCAGACAGTGACACTGCACCAGGCATCTGCAGGATGTTAAGATCGTTTGTACTAAATCGCTCGGAGGGTATTTGGGGCACATCTGTGATTTTGCATCATCAACTGTTAGAGGAGTTTTAATGAGGAAAAAACATGCTGCTTTGTGCCGAGATGCTACAGCGCAGAGAAATAAAGCAGATGATTCTTTAAGCCACAATATCATTTAGGAAACTAAAGGAAATTATCGCATAACAAAAACCCAAAGATGGATGTAAAATGACATGCAAACGGTGAAAGAATGGACAAGCACTGATTCTCAGGGTAAAAGAGGAAGACCATTGTGCACTCACTGCAGAGACTCACCATCAGTTTACAAGAGGGCAGGTGACAGCTAATCAAACACAAATGCAGCCTGACCCAGCCCGGTACTCGGGCCTGTGTGCAGCAGCCTGGATCGAAATTGCTCTTGGGCAGCTAAAGAAATATGACCATACATCACCGGCTGCTGATACCGACTTAAACCTCCCCCATTTCTGCCCAAAAGCTGTTTGAAGATTTCCCTCGAGCTGCAAGGAGCTCACTAGCTCAGCGGTTTAAAAAAAATGTGTCCACTTCAGCAAGGAGTGTTTTAGAAAAGTTACCTTAAGTTTAAATTGCCACTGACGGGTGCAGCACTGATCCCTTCCTTGAGAAGCACAGGAGGAGATTGAGGGAGGCTGCAGATGTGCGCCGGTTGCCGGGAGACTGCTGTAGGTGGGTTATGAAATGCACGGGGAAGGCAGAGGCCAGTCACTCAGCTGGGAGCGTGTCTCGTTGTGTAATGGGAAATGACAGTTAAGGGCAAGGAAAGAGGGGAGGAGGAGAGAAAAGAGCAGGAAGGTAATGAAAAGCCGGTACAGATGTTACCAGATGTTGTCTCCATCACTGCTATTACAGTGCCAGTCGTCTTACTATCCTCTTGTATCTCTAGGTGACAGAAATGGACGCCCCTCTCGCCACCCCATGCAACATCCAGATTTGCGAGGTCACCTGTGACTCCTTCCGCATCATGTGGGACATGACCTCGGAGGACACTGCCCGAGCCACGCACTTCTTCATCGACCTGAGCCGCAAAGAGAGCAGGGACCCCAACCGCTTCAAACACAGGGTCTGACCATTTAAAACAGCTACAAATGCAGGCTGCTCCCTGCTATGTTGTCTGTGCTCCTTTTCCAAATTCAATTTACAGCATGTGATTGGCTGAGGAGTCCACCCTGCACTTTATTCCAAAATAATAATAAATGAATAAACAATCAAATAAAGCCTTAAGGTTCAGTGTGTAAGATGTAGGTGAATCTAACATAGGAGTTGAATATGAATGAATATATTAGTGAAAACCTACGTTTTCACTAATGTGTAATCATCTAAATTGTAAAAATTGTTGTTTTCTTTACCCTAGAACAGACTCTTTATATTTAAATACTTTATAGTGACTCTGGGGGTGGGTCGTCTCTACGGAAGCCCCCATGTTTCATAGAGTAGCCTAAACTAAACACCTTTTGAGTTTTTATGACAACTGAAGGCTACCACAGGTTTTCTCTCATGATAGGAGGGGGAGGATGAGGTGAGGGGTATTCGGCTGCAAAATGTAACCTCTAGTTGCAACAAGATTCTACACACCGTATCTTTAAATTAGACAGGGCTATTATAATTTTTATTCAGTTCTGCATGGATTAACACTTTTACTGCTTCATAGAAAACCACGGTTACACCCTTTCAGTCACTTCCGATACAGGCACAAAATTAAAATGAGTGCAGTCAACAGCCTCAGGCCCGTGACTCAGTTTTACATTGTCTCCTCATAGAGTGGACAAAAGCTGACAAATTCAGCTTCAGCACAAAACTGTTTTCATGTGAATTACTCTCTGTGCACACCACTAAATTCAGTACGAAAGGTGTAAAGAGACAATCTGATATAGATAGTTTATCTCTTTTTAAATAAACCTGTTTCTCCGGGGACTATCAATCACAAGCGCTGGGAGGAGATGCTTTGTACAGAGTTTTGCTGCCAGCTACTTTTCAGCTGCAGTCGTTGGATCTGCAGATGAACTGAACCTCTTAGATGAACCACATATATTTTCCAATTACCATACAGATGTCTAACTATTTTTAGCCGAGCTAGCTACTATGCCTAATAATAACTCTGGGGATGCGAAGTCGGTCAGTACGCTCCCACAAGATAAAATATCCCAACAACTAATGGAGGGATTTAGATGAAATTGCATATTTCTGACCCCAGCAGATGAATCCTACTGACGTCAGTAATCCTCTGACTTTACCTCGAATCGCCATTAAGTTGACATTTAGTGAAATTGTTTATGTGTTCTCGGATGTTCGGCTGCCATGACATTTAAACTCTGTCATCCCTCTGGATATATTAGTCACCTTGGTTATTCTCTGATTCGTCATTTATTATCTATCATGATTAATCAATTATAACTGCTTATCACCAGCATGTTAGCATTTTCATAATGCGCATGTTAGCATGCTTCGGTTAACATTTGGGTCAAAGCATCACTGTGCCAAAGTAGCTATAGCGAGGCCACATTTTACATAATTTTGGGAAAGGAAAGGATTTATGCACATTGATGTAAGTAATGCAATTAGTATTTTAGTGAATAATTTGATATGATTAAGTCAGCTCCTGTAGCTGAATTGTAAAATCTATTTCAGATGCACAACACTGACTGTAATTATGGCTCATTACATTGAACAGCTGAAAACTGGTTTTGGGAAGTCAGGGCAGGTGTAGGACTGAGTGAGCTCTCTGTGTTTCTCTCTCTCTGATACACAAAGTGGCACAAACAAACTTGCATCAGAGATGTTACCATGGATATATGGTCCTCTGAGTCTGTAGTAATTAGCTGCGCTTCTAAGAGGCCTTGGTCAAAACAAAGCCGCTGATTTGATTAGATGTATCCTAGTTACTGCAGCTTGGGTTTGAAGTGGAATATCAGGCTAATCAGGCAAAGTTTATGGAGGGAACTAGTTGAATTGACAATCGCATTTACATTTGCTTTGAAATGGAAATGAAAACCCCGGCAGTATGTTAAACCCTAGCATCCTGTCCCCGGTGTCAAGTCTTTTCTTGCTTTTTGCTCCAGGATGTGCCAACCAAGCTCGTGGCCAAGGCCGTTCCTCTCCCCATGGCAGTGAGGGGACACTGGTTCCTCAGCCCTCGGACAGAGTACTGCGTTGCTGTTCAAACGGCTGTCCGACAGCCAGACGGTGACTACCTGGTGTCAGAGTGGAGCCAGGTGGTGGAGTTCTGCACTGGAGGTAAGACACAGCCTGAGTGACAGCTAAGGTAACCCTGATATAAGGTATACAGCGGGATATGAGAGCAACACAAGAAAAGAACAAAGAAGTACAGTGCACAGATATGGCATAATAACAAGCCTGTCTGAGCACTGGGTAGTCATTAGCATATGAAAGAGGTGCAGACTTTATGTGATTACACAGTTCTTACCCACTTTGCAGACTATGCCATGGAACACCTACAGCAGCTTCTTGACAAGGCAAAAGGCTCCGCAGGGAGGCTGCTGAAATTCTCCGTGTTTTATCGCAACCAGCACACAGAATACTTTGACCACGTCAGGTAGGTGCTGCTCTCTTTTCTCTCTATTGTAAAACTACATCCATACCTGCAGCAATTTAGTGTAATGCTGTTTTCCTCTTCACCTTTTGGATTAGGAGGGAATGTGGGGGACTGATGCGTCCAGCTCTGAAAGACAACAGTGGCAGTCACGGTTCTCCCATTAATGCCAAACTACAGGGAGTCTTCTTCAGCTGCAACACTGAGTTTGACACAGGTCTACCTCCCAAAGACTCCCCTTATGGCCCGCTGCGTTACCAGGTCCCAGCTGGACACCTGCTGAACCCTGACATCTGTCTGTACTTTGCAGACTTCTACTGTATGTACACAGCCTACCACTATGTGGTGTTGGTGCTAGCCCCTGTCGGCTCAGAGGGAGATACCTTCTGTCGCACCCGCCTCCCCATGCTGGACTTGGCTGCCAACCCCTTCCTGACATACACTGCCCCCCAGAGGGAAGGGGAAGAGCCTCTGTTCTGCCACTCCAGCGATGTCATCCTCGAGGTGCTTTTCACAGAGCCGGTTCATTTGGATCAGGGCAGCGTGGAGCAGATCAGGGGACATCACCAGCTGATGAGTCTGACCACAGCCAATGCCAAGAAAGACCCAAGCTGCAAAGTGTGCAACATTAGCGTGGGACGCTGAGGAGGATGTGAGACGGAGCTGGGAGTGTGTGAGCCTACAATGCTGAAAGACAGAGTTCTGCACAGGACGAAACAGTAGAGTTCATTGTGTGTAGGTTAGAAAGCAGAGGAAACAGCCCACCTCTCGGGGTGTGTGCATGCTGCTTTGCTTCTTCCCTCCTACCTGGATTAGAATAGTGAGTAACTTCCAGTGTGTTGGAAGCAGGAATGTTTCATAATCACAGATGGAAATAGAAAAAACTTCCACCCGTGACTGCTGAACAAAACATAATTGAAAAACTACACTAAACATGATAGGCTTCAGAATAATGGAAAATCTGTGATCCTTGTTTGTGAGAGTCATCTGTCCTCTCTGGTGTTTTTATGGCATTTCCTACCTTTCTTTGACATTTTCTTTCCCTCTTCGATTTAATTTCCCCCAATGCTTGATGACTAGTTTCATGAATTTATTTTTAAGTTTGATACAGCCCACAAGTTCAAATGCACAAAGTGGGCCCCTTTTATAAGAAAATGGCTTTAAATATAGAAATCATAAAAAACATCTGACTACTGCTGCTTCTTGTGATGCTCAGTGAAGTCACTGCCAGTCTTTAAAAAAGCCTTATAGTCAAATATCTAAACATTATGTACTTGAATCCTTCATTCAAAGGTAATCAAAGAGTTAAAATTGATGAATTAACTGTTCCTCTGCCCTGCAATTTGCTGGCAACCTGTCCAAGGTGTGCGCCCCCTCTCCCCCAGTCAGCTGGGATTGGCCCCAGCTCCCATCACGACCAGCAAAAGATAACAGATTAAAATAATGGATTGATGGATTGTAATCCTTAAAGACACTGTCGGATCTATGTGGCGAAGCAGTGACAAGCTTGATGCAGCTGTCTTTACAAGTTACAGCTCTAAATGGACTTGTACTAATTGCTTTAAACAATGCAGTAAAATTGTCAAAAAAGAGCCCAATGTCTAAATGTTGCAAAGCTACAGTAAAAGTAGGGTGATTCATTGTGTTGGAGTTTTGCACACCATGGAGGAAGATAATGACGATGCCAACACAGTGAGCCCTGCCATCAGTCTCTGACAGTAAGCCTCGGCTCTATAAACAGGACCGAGCTAAGATTAGCTTCTCTCGTGTTTCTGTTTGTCGGTCCACATGACCTATGTGGGAATCCCAGCATCCCAAACATGTGAAAAGGGATCCACTCCCTCGTGCACTTGGGCTGATGAGTTGCCAGCACGTAGGAAACGACAATAGAGTGCCCCCGAAGAACAAGGCCACCTAGTTGTGGATGAAATGTGAGAGAGAGCTGGGGGAGAAAATTTAGTTACACAAAAGTGACCAGTATTTAGGTTTATGGAAATATAAGATTCAATTCAGTGTGATGCCAATGTAATAAAAACTCTTCACCTTATTTTTATCGAGAACAGATGTATTACGTATGATGAAAAAAATGATATTTTTATAAGGTCAGTAAGTCATGCCCTTTCACTTAGGCTCTTCCCACAACAGAGATGTGAACTCAAACACACTGCAATGCTGTAATTTTGTCCATCGTTATTGTCCCAAAAAGGTTTGCTCTGCCCTCCAGGTGAATAACATAAACAGAACTCTATCTTCCTTTTGGCATCCAGCACTTTAGGAATGGCAATGTCAAACTCAAAGATGTCCGTCTGTGGTCCTCCGAATCGTTTCTGCAGGTACGTACAGGGCACGTCTTTGTAGCTCTGCCAGGAGTCAAAGGTGATGCGCACACGCACGTCCTTCTGGAAGCTGAGGTTCCGGATTCGAACGGTACCTTGGAGGGCCTGTTCTGTGACACTGCAGTTCTCCAGGGTAACCATACTCTCTGCCAGCTTGGCCCGGAAGGCCTGGAAGTCTGCAGAGGGTTGCGGGAAGCCCAACTCGAGCCGTGTCCCTGGGCAACACGTGCTGACGGTGCAGCTGTAGCTGTTCGCTGTCATGCTTCCCATGTCAGGCAGTGACGGCAGGAGGTTGAGGTCGGACTGCTCCTCTTCATCGGAAAACTCCCGCACAGCTGTCAGGGACAATCCTCTCGAGTCAGCGAATACCACATGTTTATTCTTAATTGGGATCAAAACATCATCGTCAAAGTCGTCATCATCCAGAAAGGACAGAAAAGGGAGGGCTGGGTAAGCTTGGCTCAGGATGGGCAGCTGATCTGACACCTGAGCACGGAGGCATGGCCGCTGAGGTTTCAGGATGGGAACCCAAACGTGAGGACACAGTTGTTTACGCTGGTTCAAGCACAGCCTGACGGCGATCTCCACAAGTCCGGCAGACTGGGCCCTTGACCCGAAGCCAGCCACTGGCCGGACACTTGCAAAGAAAAAAAAAATGGCTTTATGGTTTCAATAAAGACTGCAGCTTTGATGATTAGAATTCACCCTCACTCAAACAAATTGAAAAATTGATGAAAGATAATGCAGCAGGGACTCTTATTATGGCTTACTTTGTATTGGAGATCTCCATGTTGGTGGTCGAGGCTGAATTATGGAAATATTATCCTCAATGTTTGTGTGGAGTTCTAGTGTGGTGGCAATTTCTGTGAATCAAGCACAAAGTTAAACACTTCAGCAGCTGCAGATGGACTCACAGCACTATTACCAGAATGACATGTGCTATTGGCAAAGAACAGAGGAAAGCCCTGTGTTCTTATAACACCCCCCCCCCCCCCAACCTGCCTTCACGTCTCGGTTAAAGAGCCCTGGAGTGACACCCCAGGTGTGACATCCCAACCATATCCAATGAGACCATAAAGTTGAAGCCTCAATATTCATAAACCAAAAGTTGCCCTTTTAGATAAACAATCTGGTCAAACTTTCCACACAGGTCTGCACATGCTGTATCACATACACCAATTCAAACATTTCCAGTACACTGGAAAATAGAGCAACAGTATTTTAACTAATCAAAATCAATGCTGCGACATATCGAAATAGTCTCACTTAATTGAAAATCTTGCTTACACACATGAGCAGCAGGTGGTCGTCTGCAGTCTCACTCATCCCCACAGGAGTCTTGCACAGTGTCCTATATACACTACCTCACTTGTCATGTCATGTTGCTTGCTCCTCCCCCTTCACTCTCCTGACCAATCAGCTGGATGTTGTGGTTTTTTGCACATCCTGTTTCAGAGCATACAACGATTTGAGCTCATGTACAGCAGAAGTCCTTGTTTTTTATTTTGCCATGCTTTCATTGTATGTAGCTTAGTTCAGTTTGACTGTCACTACATGGAAATGTTATAGCATCAGTGTTTTCTGTAAAGGTTTATGTGAATTTATGTCTTTGTACAGTCACCTCAGATGTGTCATCTACTGAGATAAAACCACATACAGGTGTACTGTACTGAGCGTGTGGTCTACATGTAATTCTACCCTGTGGAAACTATTCCAGTCATCCTGGGCTCTATTCTCAGACATGTCAATAGACACAGATCCAAGTTCACGGCAGGTTGGCTTGGGTCCTGATGAGATCGCTGTCCCACAGTCCATAAACATGTTTGACGCATAAGGAAGAGCCGGATTACATACGAGCCGCAGCATGCCAGTCAGCTAACGGAGGAAGCTATTCCAGAATTGAGCCAAGTACGTGCATACATATCGAGTTACATGACACTCACCTGCTATATGCAGAGATGTATTTAGACACCAAATTTAAGGACATTTGAATGATTTAAATTTAAGAATTCTTATGACAGAGGCATAAAATTCAAAATTTGTCAAAATTTGACTTTCCGCCATTGCACGAAGACAACAAGAGATCTCACAGAGGTCGAATAATGAAGTTGATTTCTGTGCTGGATGAATAATAAACTGAAATACTCTCATAATCATTCAATCATTCACATTTTTAAGGTTTTATTCTTTTAAATCCACATCTTTAACAATTTCCAAAGTAAATGTGAACACTGCTTTTGATTTCCAGCATTTAAATACAAATAGGGGCATTCATGTGCTCTAAATACCTCATCTCTCCACAGAGATTCAGGATTTGATATTATCTAGATCTGTAAATCAAGATGATGACTGATTGTTGACGCTGTTTAGTTCAGTGCAGGCAAAAAATAGGCACTGACCGCTCCCTCTGAAATCCTTACATAACAAAGCTATTAAAACAATCACAGATAAGACAATGTTCCACACATCCTCTCAGGGTGAGACTACAGAGAAAGAATCCAAAGGATCTTCCATGCTGTGAAGCAGAGCGGCGCTGAAAGGCAGATAAAACCGGATCCGGTAGTCAAGGTGAAAAGATGCATGAGAGTTAGGAAAGAACGACATCAATAAGAATACAAATATTTATAATGATAGTTTACATAAGTGTGAATATCACCATAATGAAACAAGTCTTTCAAATATACACGCAAATTGATATCTGCACCAGGGAGTGATAGGCACTGTGATGCCAAGATAAAATGTCACCTTCAGGTCATTGGATGTTTCCTGTTATTGAGCAGCAAAGGAAAAAATCCAATAATCTGCAACTGCATGTAGAATAAAGGAACGATGACCAGTAGATTTGATCTGAGTCTTTACATGTCTCAGAAAACACGAACACCAGAATGCGTTATAACCGTAAAAAATTGAATTGAACTTATGTTATGTAATGATTTTTTAAAAAAGGCCATGATTAACACCACAGCACTGCAAAAGCTGGTTCTGTAAAGCGAGTTCATTCCCAGCCTTCACTTCTCATTAGTGGTGATCTTATATTTTGCAGGAATAGTTTCCACTGGGTTACATCTCCTGGAGCCAATGGTGTCACAACTTGGGTGTTTTCAAGGACGCGTGATCTCTGCAGGTTCATGATCACCTGGAGCCATCCACACCAACATACAGACCTGGAACAGAAAAATCACTGTGTGATGGCTGTATTTCCTTGTGAATTTATTTATATGTATTTATTATAAATCTCAGACTGTTTTACAGATATATATCCTTTTTTATATTTTTTTTATTTATTCAATTATTTACTTTCTCAGAAATGTTTTCACATATAGTATATAGTATCTTTATCACATCTCTTTTAGCATTTGACTCTTTCATCTTTACCATTTTCATTGGATTTGCATATGATTGTTTTATCTTTATCATTTTATTAGCCATTGTTGATTTTCTCATTTCAAATATGAGATTCACAATAACGTTTCCTCGGTTCTTGTTAATATTGTCTTGATTCGTGTATTTAAAACTGGTCACTACAGTACATGATGCAGTAACCACATCACCTGAAATGTCCCCTTTGCTCACACTAAGCTGAAGGGTTACACACCTTTTAAATTGAATGACCTGCAATCTGTCAATCAACTGAAGTCTAACATTCCCCTTAGTGATTTAAAATCTTTGTTATCTGGTGGTTTTCATGATTCTTGTAAATGTTTTAATTAAGTTCTTGTTGTGCTTCTTTTATTTATCAACTCTTTGTTGTGTTGTATTTATTTTCCGATTGTAAATGCCTCCTAATCCCCGTTTTTTCTTGAAAAAGAGATACAAAAATTTAAATAAATGGATGGGGTGGTTAAACAAGTGGAGGGTATTGTTTTTATTATTGTGTAAAGCACTCTGTATTATATTGTATGAAGTAAAGTCTTACTGCTAAGTTATGCAAGATGAGAAGTCTGACACATTGTAAACAGCCTTAAAAAAAGGTTTTCTGTCATACTCTGTTGCCAAGAAACAATGAACACTGCAAAAACAAGTTAGATCTAAAAATACATCCAGATGTCACAGCAACGCAGCAGCTTATGTAAGATCTGCAGATATGAATTAGCAGACTTCTGTTCAAGAGGGTCTGAGGGCAGTGTTGAGATAATGAGACAGATGAAACAGTAACACTTGCCGTTACTTACCTCCACATTCATATCAACTGCACAGCTCCACTCGAAACCAGTGGTGCTATAGTTCGATACCGCATCAGGTGCTGAGAGCCCTCTTCAAGATCCACAACATATTCTCTGATAGAAGAGATGCAGCAGAGATATTATCAGTTGTTTTAGTATCTATAGAGAAACATGGAACAGTACTGAATGTGAAAGGGTAACACTGCCACCTACTGGGGTTTTAAAACAGTGACAAGGAGTCAAGTGACTAAAGTACCTCTGGTCGTCTGTCTCAGGCTCGACCAAGATGTTTTCCTGTCTCTCTTTCACCCGCAGAAACACAAAGGAGTCCAAGTAGGGCTGAGGCACTGGGGTTACATAAGAATACATGGGACAGTCGGTGAAAATATCAGTGCAGGTGCCACCATATAGAAGCATTTCAGGTATTAGGTCATGTCAGAACAAAAATGATAGAGCCTGTGTGTTAAAACTAAGAGTGAGTTTTACCTGCTTTGATCATATCCACCGTCTGTAGGTTGGGGGGCATGCGCTTCAGTGCCACAGCCTTCAGATAGGTTTCTGTGTTTGCTAAATACCTGTTTGACAGACAAGAGTTTTAAATCTCAGGCTACATCACATGCAGTTTGAAATTTGCATTTTAAAAGGAAAAGTATCTACATCCAGAAGAATCAGGAAGCGAATGAGTGCGGCTGTGTCATCCTTTCCGAAATATCTGTTTCTACCCAGCAAGACTCAAATGCAGACCAAGCTTTTTAAAGTAAAACTGGGCCAGCAGCGTTTCCAAATGTCTTTGTTTTTCTCTGAGTAGTGGCAATGGCAGGTGTAATGGTAGGAACACCGGTCCCTTTTAAAACTAAAATGTTGTTGTGTGGATGAAGCCACAAGTATCACAACAAAGCAGCAACATACACAAACAGCTCTGACATTGTCCAGCTATACTCACTCTTTGGCAAAGGCAAACTCTTCGGGTGAGAGCAGAGAGGGCTCCCCCTCGCCTCGAGACTTTTCTCTCTCCAGGACATGCGGGAAAAACTTCTCAATCTTGACATGAGAAAAAGATAACAAGGTAATCTTGTCAACAAATCTGAGTGGAATTAGTTTTTATTTGCACGATGTATTGTTGATGTGAATGACCTTCTGCAGACGAGAGCGCAGGTAGCTGCTCAGAACGAAGCGGATCCTATCTATCTCCATGCGATGGATACTGGCCTTGGCGTCACCTTTCTTCACCCGCTGCAAGTTGGCTTCCTATTGACATGAACATCACCACCATTTTATTCATAACTGACAAGGACAAGAAAAGCAACAACGTTCCCTGGTTATATTATTTGATTATTATTATTTTTATGAACGAAAAAATAAGTACGGTCAACTTCTGTGTCAGCAGCTGGATCGGCCATAGGTATTCCAAACAATAGCAGTAATACAAGTCAGTAATCTCAGTCAAGTTGAACTATGTGCTAGTTAATTAGCATGGTAATGCTAGTGCAGTGATATGTTCAGCTTCTCAAATCTGCGCTTATTTTTAGTTTCACAGCTGACGACAGACATTGATGAAAATAAATAATAAAAAATACTTCATCCAGGCCTGTATGCGCCTATGATATAATTTGAAGTATATTATCAAAGTACTATTTCAGTCAACACTACAGCACTCACAGATATTCGTTTGTCTAAGTACGTTTAGCTCCAATGTGTGTGTACTTGTGCAAAGTTTACAACACAGCAGGTCTTTCCCAGCATGTTTAAAGTGCAGTATTAATACTTGTATTGACGCAAGGGACGTGAATACTTTCTCCACCACTGCAGCCTCATCCGATGTGATGTCAGTGCAGTTACACGGAGCTGTGGTCCACACTGTGTCTGCTGTGTGCTGCCATGTAGGACGAGTGTTTGTGAACATACAGTGACGATCAGCAGCTGCACTTACCATGTGAGTGAGCTGCTCCATCACACACTCCACCACCTCCGACCTGTTCTCCATCAGCTCCGGGGAGAACTTCTCGTTCAGCCATGCCTGCGACAGGTTGAGACGAGAGCATGAGGACCGAGGAGACAAGCTAACCGGGGACAGAAGAGTGTGTCTGCGGCTCACCTCCTCCAGCTTGACGATCAGCTCCGCCGGGGTCATCACGTCCTCCTGGCTGTCTTCATGGCTGCCGTCGTCTGACAGAGCGTCCGACATCGTTCGCCGAGTAAAAACAAAGCACACAGAGCTCAACAGAAACTTAACATGTGCATTTACATCAGAGCTACAGTTTCAAACGACCGGAGCAGACTGAGTTGGATAGTTTAGCTCGGAAGACAAGTCACGAGGCGGCGTGTTTATCTCTGGACTTATTGTGTGTTGGCGCCACTCTGACGGTAGTCTCGCGATATTTGGTTCCGCACACGTTTTCCCTGCACTTAGACTTGAAGGCGAGTTTTCCCCACAGGTTGGACGACTGTAAAAACCAACGCCTTATACAATTATTGTGATAAGATGTTATAAGGCTAGAGTTGCTATCATGGTTCATGTAGTGTTCGGAAAGACTTTTCCACTGCAAGAGGCGACATTGTAACACTGTCAAGCTAAAGCGGTGCTTCCTGACAGTCTGAATGCAGGGAGATGATGCTTCCCAATAGTGCAATGAACACATTGAAAGAAAGTATATAGAGACCCTGATGAGCCAAGATATTTTTTTTAATATTGTGCACACAAGATAAATGCTGATCAATAAACTATTTTTGTTTTTAATCACAGACCACGATTACTGACTTTGATTTTCATCTGTAAATAACTTTTAAGTGTGAATTTGAACATCTTTTGAACAAAGGCCTATAAGATAAGGCCTACAATAAGATAAGAAGTCCTTTATTAGTCCCGCATTGGGACAGCAGCAGAAGACAACACATAAGTAGCATGCAGTACTTGGGTGAAGGAGTATAATGAAATGGAGATATACAACAATATATAGAAAAAATAAATTTATATATATTAAGATGCATTTATTAGTCCCAAACACATGCACAGACATGCAAAGGCACACTTATGCAGGTAGGGAAATTTAATCTCTGCTTTTGACCCATCTGGTGCAGGACACACAGAGCAGTGAGGGACCATGTACGGCGCTCTGGGATATATGTGTGATTAAACTGTAATGTGTAAAGAAATACATTATTTTTCAGAATATGAACAGTAAATGGATTGCACATAACGGTTTATGTAAATATAGAGCATGTAAATATTAAGTGCTCATTCTAGGATAAAGAGAGCAACAATTCGTACAATTTAGATGAAACGCACTAGTGGAAACATCACTAGGATTATTGTAAATTCAATTTCTGCAATTATATCCCTTTCACCTAAATGGACCTTTGGTGCATAACAAAAGAAAAATATGAGAGTTTTGACAACAGTGACACAAATTTTCAAGCACAATTTTGAGTCAAACATCACACATCAGCAATCCTGTGACCATACTCAATGCAGTAATCTCATCGGGTCTGTGTGGGTGGGGGCTGCCTCACTGAATGCTCCATAACCACAGGTTCTCAGTCGGGTTGGCGAGTATGCCCTGTATCTGAGGACTGTACGCTATGGGCAAGACGTCGGCCAATCCATTATTTAAAGTAAGATTTTTAAGATTTTGCCAATTAGTTTAAAGGCTTTCTCAAGGCCTACAGCCTTGTGTATATATCCAACCTTTTAGGGCATATTTAATTATCGCTCTCACAACATGAAAGTAGTACCTTTGTTGTCGGATCTCTATCTTCGGAATGCCCTTGAAGATTTTCCCAGTAGTTCACCATCAACTGCTTCTGCTTAAATTAAAAAGGCATTCGCGTCAACCTCAACTTGAGGCAGACTTACCTACTTGCTCCTCATTCTGACCCTGTTAGCTATCAAATATTAATTCACGTGCAATGATCCAAACCAAACCTCAATCGTGATCAGTAGCTTTCAAAATACATACCTTTGTCATCACTGCACACTTTTAATAGATAAATTCACGTAAAACCAGCTGTAGACGCATATAAACAGGACAATTAAAACTTTGACATTTTCTGGCAGGCAATAACTTTCTGAGAGTTTAGTGGTTTAGCTGTTTGTTCTAGTCGCAGGGAAGAACATCATGGAGATCCAGACAACAACAACAACGACGGTGAACACGTGGAAGGCGATGTTACTTGGGCTGACAAAGGAGATCATGACAGAGTTTCTGGGGATGTTTATCCTGGTAGTGAGTACCTCCCTCTACACCTGTCATCCAGTTTAAACTGCCGCTCTTAATATGAACCTGTATGCTAATAAGGTGTAAAACTGTGTCCGCAGGGTCTCTTAATGCTGTCTGTCATATGTCTCCATTAGCACAAATAAATCTGTGTCTTGTCAGAGAGTTGCTAGAAATAATAACAAGCTGTGACTCATCTTTATTCATCATATCTCATCCATGGTGACCTATTAAACAAAAAAAACTAACCATATTATTGTAGATGCATTAAGTAATTTTTCCATTCAGTTGAGGTCAGTAGAGAAATTAGCAATTGGTCAATTCACTTTACACTTCAGAGCAGAATCTGTATTTCTCTTCTTTTTTTAAGAGTTGTTTCTGTTTCTGTTAATGTTGGGTATAATTACAATTACCATTCTTCCATCCTTTGTGTTTTTTTTTTTTCCTTTCTGTCCCAGCTCTTTGTACGTGGTTCAGTAGCCCAGGCGATGTTCACTGGAGGGGCTTGGGGCAACCTCTTAACCTACAACATGGGAGTTACTCTGGGACTCATGTTGGCCATTTACGTTGCCAGTGAAGTGTCAGGTAACACTCGCACTTCATATATATATATATATATACATATACAAAGTCATTACACAATTGCTTCTTAGTTCAGAGAAAAATGTTTGATCCTGTAAGTCAGTTTTGTGACTATCAATTATTTTCATCATCATATAAGCATTAATGTTGATGATCACTGGGGCAGAAAAACCCGCATGGCTGATACCCCCTGGGGTGTTACCACAGTGAGGTCAAAACCAAGATCCCAGAGAGTTAAATAAATGACCGGACACACTGCCACCACAAAGACTTGTGGCATCTCAACGAGCTTGGGGACAGAAGTTGGACCATTTTAGTAAATTTATTAATTAATTAAGAATCAGCAGCTATTTTGTCATTTATCGTTTAAGGGCAAACTCCAGTTGAACACATCTGGATGTCTTGTGGGGGTCCACTGCATGACAGAAGGGATGGAATATAAAGCTTTTTGTTGCTTCCATTCATCTGCTTTGTTGTAGGAGCCTACTTGAACCCTGCAGTCACCTTGGCCATGGTGGTCCTGAGGAGGCTGCCACCGATGAAGTTTCCTTTGTATGTGGCGGCACAGTTCCTGGGTTCTTACGCTGGAGCCCATGTCTTCTATGGGTTGTACTATGGTAGGTGTCAACGTGTAAATCATCACTATGAGTCACTATCTCAGAAAGCAGAAAAATCTGGTCATGACCCAACTTATCTATAAATCCTGCTTCCTGATATTTCAGTACAGTTTTTTAAGTGTGATCTATTAATGATAATGATGATTGAATTTTGCTTTTCTCAGATGCGTTGATGGCATATACTAATGGAGTATCTCATGTTTCTGATGCCAATGGCACAGCCCACATCTTTGCATCTTGTCCTATCGAATATAACTCAGTCCTAAATGGGTTTCTGGATCAGGTAGGGGCTTAAGGTTTATAATAACAAAAAACGTCTGCTGATACTCTGTAACTACTTTATCCACATGGATGATAGAACTTAATGGGCTTTACGAAAACGGCCTGATGACATGACAGCAAAGCCCATTTAGTATCTTATGTCAGCTATTAGCCTTGGAGGGCTTTTACCTCTTTTTATGGAATTATTGATCTGTGAGCGTGCATTTTTTTAATGCCATCATAAATGGAAAAAACCCTCTAGTGCTGAGAATAACTATCATCTGTTATGGATGTGAGGTGAGATTGACATGGAAGTTATTGTATTTGTGTAGGCTGCTAGGAGAGTTTGGGTCTAACAAGTTTTCTTTTCTTTCACTTGTTGTTGATCATATACATGTTGTGTGCTTTCAGTTTGTGTTGTTTGTTAAAATGGCTTCCCAACTGATTTGATTTTTAAAAGGCCATGCTTTCTGCATGTAACAGCATTAGTGAAGTAAATCAAATAGCAACACCAGCAACATTAATAGTTAACGTCCAGAGTAATGATCAACTCACCCAGGAGTGACTTTTTTATGGAGCTATAGTAACGCTGATTTATACAGACTGAAAGTAGGATAAAGGGGAAGCCTCATGATGAAGCTTACACAAATCAACAGGGCAGATGGGGTTACTGAAAAACATCCTCTCAATAACAACATCAATAGAACGTAACTGTTGTTAATTACCTTATGCTTTTTTAAGGTGATTGGCACAGCCGCTCTCATCGTGGGCATCCTGGCCTTCACGGGCGAGAACAACAGCGGCAATCCAAAAGGCCTGCAACCTCTGGCCATCAGCCTGATCATCATAGCCATCGCAGTGTCCACGGGTCTGAACCCCGCTCCCCTCAACGCAGCTCAAGACATCAGCCCATGGCTCTTCGCGGTTGTGGCCGGCTGGGGCCTGGATGTGTTCAGGTAATTATAATGATGTAGAAACAAAACCTGCTGGTATAATCTATGACAGACTGTGTTTAAAATTTGCAAACATAAAATAGGGAGTTTAGGACTTTCTGAACTATGTTGTGATTATTACCAGAGAGAAAAATGGAAGGAATCTTTTTTTACCCTTTTAGATTTTTGGGGGTTTAAAGGGGATGGCATCCCCCCCTCATCCACCGACAAGTCACCTACTCAGTACAAGTTTTTGAAAATCATTGTATCAGGCCAACTCGTTTATATCCTTTCAATAAATGAGCAGCTTGACATTTTTGGGGATAGTTAATACTCTTCAGGGATACACGAAGGTGAATATCTCTTTTTGCTCAATACGCCTCAATGAACCAGAGAGTGATATCATTCATCTCTCTTCTCTTAAAGCAAAAATACGATATAGTGTTATATTGTCCATGTAAAGTCATTTCTAACCCTTAGATGAATGAGGAAATTGTCTCATATGAATGCTAACAAGGTCTTAACATGGGAATGTTTAACCTCTCTGCTATACTCCCATATGATAATTAAGATTAGTTTCTCCCTCACTGGTAAACTTTCTTACTCCATGCACCCAGTTTGCAATCCAAGCTTTCTGTTAAGAATTTGTCTGATGTCAGACCTTGATTCAGTAATTTCCTTAAACTTGACAAAGCTCTGAGCCAGAGAGGAACTAAAGAGGTTGTGTTGACCTGCTCAGCAGTGGCCGACCCAATCAAGGCAGAATTTAAGGGTTTAATTCATGCAGGAAGCTGTGATAATAACTACAAAGCTAATTTGTGCCTTGTCATTAATAGTCATGTGTACGTGTCCCTACTGCAGAGGTGGAGATTCCTGGTTTTGGATCCAGTTGATAGGGCCCATGGTGGGTGGAGCACTTGGAGCTGGCATTTACGCTCTCTTCATGGAGTGGAACCACACTGAGCAAGTTATAGAAGAGGAGAGAACTACTTTCACGGCATTGTTTGAAGTCATGGCCATGATTTAAAACTGGAGGAGACGACAAAAATGTTCTTCTAGATGAAGCAGTTTTAATTATTTACATCAGCAACTCAGATGATTTAGGGTTGGTTCAAAGCATTGAAAATGTATCAACAACAATACATAAATTAAAACATTACCTATATGTAAAATTGTCAAAACACTGTTTTTTCCCATGATTTACTGTGTTCTTGTGATTAGTTATGCTTAAATCCTGTGAGCAGAAAAATGGGAAGTTGCAAAGACAATAATGAGGTCAACAGGCTGTTACATACATAATCCTGTAACAATGGATGACATGCTGTGAGCACCACTGTCAGACGATTAATGCATATAGACCTATACAGAGTGCTGGTGTCAGATGTTTATTTTGTCGGTGGCTCTGTTGTTCAGGTCTGGGATTTTGGGTGTGGAGGGCCGATGATTTTAGGAGCTGTGTGTGTGTGATTCAAGGCAGTAAAATAAATTGAAGGCAGAGGAGAGATGGGCCCAGGGCTAAAAGCTGTGGAAATGGAATGGTTGTGTGTAATGAAATTAATTGTGACAGTGATATTCTGCTTAAAACCTCTCGCCTTTAGGCACGGTGTAGGGATGGTTTGATATATGGCAATTTAGTTATTGTGAATGGAGTTTGAGATATTTCAAATTAAATGTATTCCATCTGAATAAATTTGTAATATGTATTGGAAGTAAAGTGTACTACCTTATATACAAAAAGACGTGTATAATAAAGTTTGTTTGTATAGCCCGGTGGAAAGGTTATTTTGGGTCCTTGAAAAGTCATGTATATAAACTTACAGACTCATTTATTTCATTGTTAAGACGTAAAGACACATCATGGAAATAAGGAAATTGAACAATGTGACTTATTGACTTGTTTTCATATTGGAATATTTATTGTTTGTGTTGCTTCATGAAGTGAGAATAATCAGATGCATTTTCCTGTTTTGTCCACTAGGTGAAGCCATTGTTCACTGATTGGTTTCAGAGTTGTGTCAGTGAATACTTTCTTTTTAAGATATGGCGATATGTGGCCCTTACATTGAACCTGTTGAATACGTGTTGACCCGAGGATCTGCATCAGTTTCACATCTCAAGCTCAAATATAAAGTAACATTAGATAAAACACCTGCTTTCACTTCCACTCACAGTCTTAGTCCAGGCGAGACACAAACTAACGCCTTCTTCTGCTTTGGTTTCAAGCAAATATAAAAAAATTGTCAAGAAAGTATAATGAGACAACAAATAAGCCACAATGAAAAATATCATCCTCGCGCCTTCCACCCCCATGTTTTATAAACACAGTCCCAATGACATCATGAGGAGCGAAATCTCATGATGTAATTGTGTGAACTTCTCAAATACCTTATAAGTTCAGTTTCAGGCGTATTTCATGAATTAATGACCAAAGGTTATATTTTTTTGTGAATGTTGGTTTATTCATTCATTATCATTTAATAAAAATCTATTTAAATACATATAATTGAGATTTGCGTGAACATTTTTTTTAACACTGATATGAGTCAGATATTACAGAAACATCTATTCAGAGTACAGTACAATGAGGAAAAGAACACAAAGTTCTTAGTTTCAAACACGGGCAAACGTGTTAAGTGACAAAAGAGACGTATTGGGCGAATAACAGACTATACACAAGTGTAGTATTATGTGTGACAGACCGTTGTTGAGTAATGTCCTTCAGAGTGCATGCAAAATTGGACTCATCCAATGACAAGGCCTTGTATGTTTCCCACTGATACACATGAAGCTATCACTGCCCAGGCGTGTGCAAATCTGTAGAGCCTATTGTGTGTGTGTGTTGCGTAACTCATTACATCTTTAAAACACTAAGGCCTCCCCAGAATTACACAGCGCATTACAAAAGTGGTAACAAGCTCAGTGTCTGCCTTTTTCAGTGGGAACGAACTGGAATTGAAACCTCAGAGCTTGGGAGGATAACTTGGATTCATGGCAGGCATGGTGTATCCAGTGTGAGGGTGGTGTAACAGTGGAACAGGGTAGGGATATGGATAAACGAAAGAGCCAGCTAGAGCAGAGGGAGCTGGACCCACTGGTATATGACGGTACATCAGCTGGGACTGTGGTAGCCTCATTCTGTTGGGGAGAAACACAGGGTGGAATGGAGGAGGATGCCGAGAGTCTCTCCCTGATTTGTCGTAGCTTGACAGGACGCACAGCACCGGCAGGGAGGCGGTGGCCTGGGACACACTCTGCTGAGAGACAGGACCTTTCTGTAGCAGCGCCCTGGATTTCTCCCTCTTGTCTGTCGGATAAACCCATGGAACCCCGTTGCTCAGCTTCTTAGCATGATTCTGATGGCCGTCCGGGTGCACCAACCTGCCCTGGTGGATTTTATAACTCGGCCGCATGGGAGCAGGCCGCAGGAGCTGAACCGATTTTGGAATAACTTTGGTAAAACTGGAGGAAGGAGTCGACTGGAAAGGATGGGTGAAATATTTGCTACCCACTTTGTGGACTTGTTCCAAATCTTTAATTTGGCTTTTTATTGAGTCAGCGGTTAGTGGTTGGGAGCTGAGCTGAGAGATGTGCTTATTTGGTCCTGCAGACTCTTTTGATACCTGAGTAGAGCCCCCAGACTCATTGTCCTCACCACAGTTGGATGTCACAGAGCTACAAAAGTTTTGGCTCAGCTTTGAGCTTGATGCAGGCTTATTTTCATTCCCTGTTGGTTCATCCTCTGATGACACAGAGAGAGGGGAGGGGCTGCGGGAAGAGGAGGAGGATAAAGGCAGCGGGGAGCCATCATCGGAGGAGCTGCAGTTGTGGCTGGAAGAAGCCCGGGCTGGAGACTGGGAGCAGCGGATGACCGAGGGCCTTTCTTTATCCTCGCTCTGTGGACTCGGGGGCAAATTCAAGCTGGCCTGAGCCATGCGCTTTTTTTTCTCCAGAGGAGAGATGACCTCTGCAGCAGCAGCAGAAGGGATGTGAGCAGTCCAAGGATTCGATGTGGACACTGGGAGAAGGGCGTAGACAGAAGTGCAAAGATCAGTGGGGGCTCTGATTGGCTGAGAGCAGTCTGGATACTTTCTGTCAGACGCAGCAGCCCAGAGAGCCGGGTGAGGATGAATCACTGGTTCACTTTGGCAGTCGGCCTCTGAACTCCTCTGGGTCTGTAAAATACAAAGGATATTAAAGGAAACGCTCTATGTACAAATTGTGGAACATATTTTTCTAGACTTTTTCTTCAGAGACACGTTACCTCACAATCCATCTCTCGATCCGACTGGCTCCTTTTTCTCTTAAGCTCTACTTTTTTAATCTTCCCATCCAAGTTTCTCTTGTACGGTTTCCGTGGTTTGCTTGGGGGCAGAGGTTTGTCCTCCTCTCCTTTAACGTGTCTTTCAAATGGCAGCACAAGCCTGAAGAAATGGGATTATCAGTCTGATCAGAATCTGTCGTGCTGATTGAATTGACAGGTTGGGAAACAGAATAATCCTCACCTCTCATAGTGCCTACGAGTGCATGTAGCAGCACTGGTGCTGCCAGGACTTCCTCCCAGCTCGTCATACACTTTCTTCCAAAGACGCTGTGTCGTCACCTTTACACAGAAGGGGGGGGGGGGGGGGGGGGGGCAGCTCAAGTCAATAACTGTTACAGTAATTTAGTTTTTTTTCAATGTGTGAGGTATAAGTGACAGCTTTTAACAAGGATACACCTTTCTGTGATTAAGTTAGAGGCATTGGTACCCCTAACATGATATATCAGTGGTTTAAAGTCGAACAAACTGCTGCAATGTGTATTTTCCATGTCCTCTCTTCTGCCTTTCTCTGGAGCTGCAGACAGAACAGGCTGCCTTCGCCGGCCTCTTGAACCCCTCCCCTGATTGGCTGACTGCACTTTTAATGACACGCAGCCAGGCCTGTCAATGTAGGAGTAACATCCCGAGTTACAGTACAGTCCCTACTGACACCCTTCAAGTAATCACAGATAATAAAAGACCAAAACATTTATTTTACACAATATGGGCCCTTTAATACAAAAAGGCTCCTGGTCTCTTCTTCTAAATATAAATTAAAGGCTGTATATAACGATGGACGACATGACAGCCCCCCAATAGTGAAGCTAAAGTTAAACTGGTGGCTGGCTGCAGTATAGGTCACATCCTGCCTCCTCCATGTAAACAGATGGGTCATCATGAACTGAATAAAAAGTAAAAGTCAATGCCTAATAAATTATTGTCAGAGATGTTTTCTCTCGTTTTAGGTAGTTTTATCACACTGGTATATGTTCAAGTGCTTGGTTTGGTCATGATTTGATGCTGTAAACATGGAGTGAAACGTTATGATCGACAGCTCAGGATGACCTCACTTCCGTAGCTCCATAACCTGATCGCTTCTGCCCAGACCCTGGCTCCAAATATGCAATATTGCATCGTTCATATGTGGTATATTTTAGCTTTATCTGTTGATAGTGGGAGGAAGTGGAGACATGTCATCCAGTCTAGAGTACAAACTAAAGGGCTGCATGGGGGTTATACAATGAGAAACAACTGTTGATAATAAATTGTTATCTTCTTTTTGTTCTGAAATTGTTCAAAAAGGTTCATTTATTACTATGTGTTTATCATTTTTATTAATTAACTTGCTGTTGTGTGCATTCTCACACTGCAAAATGAACTTGCCTTTGACCTTTGGTTTCACTTTGTATTGAGGGTTCAGGCCCGACTCTACCTGCTCTCAGGTCTACTTCCAAACTGTTTTAAAGAAAGGCGATTGAAGGTTATCATTCAAATGTCACGTCTGCTGAGAGAACCCTTCCATTTTTACATTTGTCAATGCGAAGGCGGCTTTATATTTACACCCAGAGCCGCGGTGGAGACAGAGATCAGGGTCTGCTCTTCCTTTCTGCTATTTCAGTATATGAGCTTCGCTCTCTCTGAACTTGTCCCTGTGTTTCACCTTTCATTATCAAAAACAACTGTGCGTGTGCGGTGACGCTTTGACAGCTCAGAGGAATTAATGTCCTGCAGTGTGGTACAAAACCACAACGTGTGCAGCAACTGACATATTGCGCATTTTCCACTGACAGACAACAAAAACTTGTTCTGCATCAGCCACACGACTGTGAACAATGAAGAACTTGAACTTACCAAATCGTAGCCTCCACGTTTCTCAACGGCTTTGTAGATCCTCCAAAGATTAACTGGGGGTGGAAAAAACACACGTGCAATCCTATTTATTTCAAATTCCCCTCGAATATTGTGAAAGCATGACGCTGATGAATATAAACTCACTCTGTTTGAAGCCCAGATGTGGGATCCTTTCTATAGGGGAACCTTTTTCCTTCATGAAAGAGTGCAGACTTGACACAAAAGCCTTCTCCTCCATCTGCACTGGACTGGGCCTCGTCTCGTCCTCACATTCAGTCGTAGAGTCATGAATCTCGATAACAGCGGGAGAAGCCTGGCAAAGCATGCGAGAGCCTGTCAGGTATACAGCTCCTGTAAATATGAAAGGGTCCACTGCACTGATGTGAAACCTGTTTTACAGTTGAAGGTATTTTTTATGGATGGGAAAATGACACAGGCAGTCCTCTCATGGGACCCAAAAGTTGAAATGAAACATCACAATCAGAGGAGGTTTTCACCGCTACTTTCTATAGATAACCGCTGCACATCCTGTCTGCAGAGATAGTAGCAGACTTGTGGGGGGTTTGGTCTGGAGTTGTCATAAATGTCACTTTGAAAAACAAACATAAGCCAAAATAAGGAAGTTATATATTAAGTATTGAAAAAGGGTATAGAAGTGGTGGTAGATGAGAAGTCATCATGCTGAAACTAGCTCAGTAGAGGGTATTAAATAAAGAATAAAAAAAAAAGAAAACACTAACAACTTTTTGAAACTAACACTTTAGTAGCACTTAAATGGCACTTACTTATAGCACTTTGTAGTTTTGCTTTATTTGAAGAAATTGTACTTTCTTGATTCTTATCGTCCTTGGTATGTACCCTCGGGTTTGAATGCACTTATTGTAAGTCGCTTTGGATAAAAGCGTCAGCTAAATGAAATGTAATGTAATGTAATGTAATGTAATTAAAACGTATAGCCACTGTAATACAGCAAATGACGTTTCATTCAAGATCTTCACTGCAGATAAACCAGGTAGGATGAATACAAACTTCACTCTGCACACTTTATATCAAATCCCAGCACACAAAGGAAGAACATTTTTAAGTTGCTCTGGAGCATTAGCACAGGCAAAGAGAACAGTCCATTCTAAACAGGCAGGTATAGAATGGACACTACTCTATAATAATATCTAAAAACACTGTACTTCTTCAGAATTTGGGTGTGTAACAGCCAAGACGTCCAGAAGTCCACTGTAAGAAATTGATAATGTCACTTTTTGTGGTTTGCAGGAAAGCAGAAATGAAACCGTGAAGGCATGCACAATGAAGTACATCAGTTAGGAAGATGTCAAAAAGAGAAGTGTCAAGCAGCGGAAACATAAGAAGAGAAACTGTGAATGCAGGCGACACAGTGTCTGAACACCGGTGATATTCTGGGTTTGATTGGACGATGGTTGTTCTCAGAAAATCTGAAATGCTGAAGCGAGCTGAAAAACTTGACCTCGTTGTTTTGTGATGTGGACGATGTTAAGTGAATACAATGGATCCGCCTTGTTAATAAGGCCTGACAGGAGAATCCTGTGCTCTATCCAGAGCTTGGGACATGAAAAGACACACTTTACTCTTAAAATGACCAGCTTCCATGTGAACTGGTCAATTTAATTATTCGTTAATAACTTTAAGTATTTTTTGTAACAGCTCTTTTAGGGTGTTTTATTGTTTGAGTAGATGTTTTTTTAGAGCTTGGCTGTATCTTATTTCTTCGGGCTTCTTTTTTTGCCCTCAAACACATTGCCTTTGGGATTAATAAACTTGTATTGTGTATTGTATGGCATGGTATAGTTATGGTATAGTATTTCTATTGTATTATATTGGACTATATTGTATTGTAATATATTGTATAGTATTATATTATATTATATTGTATTGTATTGTATTGTACACAATACAGCAACAACCTTTTTCCGGTTATGAGGACTCTGACTTAAACAGCACAACTGCTCATATAGTCACTTCTGTTATTGTAGCAGAATCACACCTGATGGTCAATCATATCAAATATTTCTATGTGAAATCTCACTTTGCCACTGCGTCGATCAATTTTCATAGTCTGGATGTCACCGGTGACCACAATGTCAGTATTTCACGTTGAATCACCGCACGTAGCAGCTGCTTTATTTCAGTCATTGTACCACACAACGGCTCGAGGTGGTTTCATATTGAATCAAGTTCCTGTATGCGGTTCCTGGTTCCGAGAAGTAGGCCTCCAGTGAGTAATAGTGAAGGTGCAGGCCTCTAACCAAGATAACCCGACTGAGTCACAGTCGGGTTGAGCTGTGATGGACTTCACAGCTCAACCTGTCTGACTTTCCACTGTTACTCTGCAGCGCCAAGTAGAACAGCTCGATATATTTCCAGGACGATTGGCTGCTTCAAAGTGAAACACGGTGTCTACCTATATTTGCATTTGCAGACAAAGTCGTGCGAGAGGGACGACAGCATATGAAATTTCAAAATTTGGCCTCGGGTATTTCATCAGTAAAATTCACCGATCTTCACTTTCAGTCAGTGATTCACAATACTTTCAGGTTCCTGCCTCAATGTCTGCCTACAGGAAACGTCTAAGCCACACAGGGTGGCCTCTTGTCTGTAGATCTCTCTCTACACCGTAAAGCAAATATCATGTTGTCACATTCAGTTGATTTCCACTGTCTGATTATATTTTGTGGAAAACCATGTGGGTGATGTTGATGTCAAAGTGTAGATATGTGACTCTCTCAGTGATTGTCAGTGGCGCTCTGGGTCGCTGCTATCGACAGGCCTGAGGTCACCACACAAACCACTGGGCTTTCGGCTCGCATAATCAGTCTTGGAAATTTCTCATATCGTTCGTTTCGCTTCAGTTACCAGAACAGACTACCGGCTGTGGAGACCTCGTGCAGTCTCTTTGTGCGAGGTGAAATACCGTGTGGTGGCTGCGTGACGAGCGCGTCCCCGTCAGAATACGAAGCAGAATCCTCTTACTCATCTCACAATCGAGACGAAACTACTGGACGCACGCAATCAGCACTTCAAAGACCAAATCTGCCCACTATCTCAAATTCACCAAAACAGGGAAATGAAAACACAACTCGCTGTGAGGAGTCATGTCAGAAGTCCCAGATTAACTGTAAATGATTGAACAGCTTGCTAGAAGAAGGCCAACTGACACCTCATCTGAAGTTAGTACCTGGTTCATGGTGCGCTTCTCTTCAGTCTGTTGGGACGTCTCTCTCTGGTCCTCTAGAGCTTCACACATGAAACACAGACATGGGATTTACAACTTCGCCCTGAAATCGATTCCGGTGAACTGTGTGAATTTGAATTCAGGGAACCACCGTGTCGAAACTAACCACTTCTTCATTTCTGGAAAAATTCCTGTGTAGCAATGAACTGTCTGAACAGGTTAAAACATGGGTTTTATATATTATAAATAAGTAGATTTCTTTTAAGTATATTTTTGCTGGTTGGGTATGATTTACTTTTTGTTCATTGATCAGGTGACCCTTCTGTGGAACATATTGTCAAATGAGCCTGATATGATACCACAGGTTGCAAAACCACTTCCTGCTTGTAAGCTGCACTGTATGACAGTACTAAAACATCTGTGACTATAATATTACTGTCGCTACTGGAATAGAATACATAGAGAAATGTTGCATGTCTAATTCGCACCGTGAATAAAGTAATACAACATGCTGGAGCCCTGAGGATGAAATGTAATTCAGATGAAATATCACACACTCAATTCCACGTATCGCCCCCCCCCCCCACCCACACTGATATCATTTATGTGCACAACCAACATACTTCTCTTTTGAGATCACTTGTTTCCTGTGCTGCGGCTTGAACCTTTAATTCTGCTTTAATTCGCTCTAACTTCTCCATTTCACGTGTTGAAGAAATATTTTTGATGAACTCTGTCTAACGTGCACTGACACTTCATACATTTCTTCAACTCTAAATTCAAACATGTGTGTAAATTATATATATTATAATATTATCAAGCGTCATATTCATCTCAGTAAAATGACTGTCACACACATTTATTTAGGGTTGAGGTTACTGACATATTCCTGAGGCATTGAAGCTTTAGTAACATTTTCACAAATCAGGGAAATGTAAACAAGTTTACTTTTGCAAAAGCAGACAGTTTTTAATAAGAACAAGGAAAATGATTAAAAGTCTAATATTTTTCGATTTTTCAGTATAAATAAAAGTATTTAAGTATTTAAACCTGCTGCGATCAGTGTCTGGCTTCAGTGAAGATGAAAATAATTCTCACCCATCTCTAGAAGTTGTCCTCTAGTCTCCGGCTTGGCTGTGTTTTGTGACAATAACTCACGTGGTGCCCCAATAACTCCACACCTCGAAAAAGGAAGGTGTCTCCACAAGACAGTTTCATTGGTTGACTGGTGGCACCACAGTCCTCCCCCCTCCACCCCCCCCCCTTATTTACTCCTTCTGAGAAAGTTTGTTCTCCTCAGAAAACTTTTTAAATTGTGTATCTAAGCACAAATGCTGCACAGAATACAATGCTGCACAGATACATTTGCTGTTTGTTGCTTCATTCCTTAAGAAAGATTAAGTTGATGTCCAATGTTATAAGCGACACATTGTAAGGTCATAACTAAATCTAACATATTTTACCACAAATTACAAAAAAACACTAATACAGTCTTCATTATAATAACTTATAATAATTTAAAAACGTTTATTTTTTGAGTAAAAAGTGATTAAATAGATTAATATAATAAATACAAGAAGACACAGGATAAAATATTAAAATTAAAAGATATTAATAATCCAAGACAAAAATGTAGAAGACAATAATAAATCCTCATTCATCATTCGTCAATTTTTTTATTGAATGTAACTTTTAGACAGAATAAGACCAAAGCCAGTGATTATAGCCTGGTCACCCTCATTGCTCAGGCAGAATTTACCGAAATTCATACATTTCAGGAAGTGAAACAAACATTCAGCCCATGCCCAGAATAAATGTTAAATGTCTCTAAATGACTCATATCAGTTCCCATATGGCTTTATTATTGGAACAATGTATTTGAGGAATATTTGAAATAAGGTACAAACTGTCAGATGTACATCAGTGCCTCAATAAGTGTTTTTACTGTCTCATTCACCATCAGACAGAGTTTTCTTATCAACTGAGTTATCTTGATTAAACGTCATTGTTTCATGTCACTTGGGCTCTACTACATCCGACATGTGTGGGGTTGTGCAACATGGAAAATCCCATTGTGTTGAGCGATTGTACATGTGTGTGTTAATGCTTGAAAAAGAGGAGGAGTCACAAAGCATCTTCTGAGAAGTAACACAAGAAGTATTAAACACCACAATGATTCAACACCTTCAAAGTGTCTTGCTTCCCTCGACGTGTGTATAGTTAGTGTGATGATTAAAACACTGCAGATGTGGGGGGAGTTCAAGAGTTACCAGCATAGCTCATTGGGAGAAAAGCGATTTAATGTGATGGTGCTGTAAATATACATGTTTACAGTATGTCTGAAGAATAATTGTTAAGGAAGTGGGCTCATCGGTTTGGAGTGAATCATGTTTGAAACAAAATACAAAGTCTACTATTGTCTGACAAAAGGTCATTAGTTAGTGTATAAGCATTATTCAAACAGGAGTCGCATTTGTAGTTTTGAGTCATATAAGCTAACAGTTCCAAGTTTGATTTAACAGAAAGGAATTGGACAATAAGGAACAGACCAGCACAGCAGTGCAATGGGTGCAAGTTTAAAACAAAGTAGAAAGAGTTACAATACTAAAGATGCAGGGCCTGTGTCTCTGTGTGTCCCCCTCTTGCTAATGTGTGTTTCTGTGTTGCCGGTTACCTGTTACCTGACCCGTCTCCCAGGAGCACAGGAAGCTGCCCAGTCCCTCCATCGCTCTGTGCTCTTCACTCTTCACTCCACCTTGCACAAAGTTCCTGTTTAGTTTGCTGGGACCATACACCATCCCACTGTTACTACATAAACACTCATTCATTAGCTGTCCCATTGATATCCCTGACAAACACAGCTCATATCACAGCATGTCTTTTTGGTGGTTTGTTTGAAAAATTAATTTGTATAGATTTTCCTCTGTAGCACTGTGTACTCCCCATTTATTTGTATTCTCTGTCCTGACACTGTATTGGAATATGTATATATTCCAGAGAAGTGCAACCAGGGAGGTAAACAGATATGCAGAAGGGTGTTGGGCATTAATTGACAATGAATTTATTAGCTGAGTAAACACATTTTCTAACTTGTCAGAGATTTTAGTCTTTACATTTCAAGGAAGAGTCAAAGACCCTACTTCTTTAAACTGGTTTCTACTGACCATTGTCTGAAATATAGTGACTAAAAATATATTGCCAGATTAATGCAGAATCAGCTTTTTCCACTTCAGTGGCATGTGGGTAAAGCACATCATATTTGTCTGTACTGTTAGTAATGAGTCAGAGGGCGATGTCTTTAATTTCCCTGTTCCTCATGGCCACACCAGTGACCTCAGAGGGTATCAGGGTCAAATAGCTTGCGTTCATGTTTGATTAAAGAGGAAAGTTGTTTTATCAGTGTTGAAAGTAGTAAGATGTATGAGTGACAGCTATAAAGGAACACCCGATGGAATTTGCAGTGAATATGATTAAAAACATTTAAAAGAGATTCAAATAATTTAATTTGATAGTTTTTTTGAATTTCAGACTTACTGTGTTTTCCCTCTAAAACTACACATCTCATGACAAAAACACTGTCGTGCCAGACAGCCGCGCTCAACACTATCCACGTTTCCTCCCCATGTTTTTCGAACCTGCTCAAAAAGGGGAAACCCTTTCGGCCATCTGCTGTGGATAGAATGTGACATTTCAAAAATGATTAGCATCTAAATGTCAAATGAACCTAGAATCTACAGACTGTCCAAATATCGAGGGAGTTTTTGTTCTCTTTGGTTTGATAGATATGAAACTCATTTTGGTTTTTGAGTACTTTTTGAGTGTCAAGATGATGATTTACGCTCTCGGCACTGCTCCTGTACAAAGATGTAATGTAGCTGACAAGCTGGGTTACCCGTGATTCGATATATGATTTATTTGCAAACATCAGGCGTGTGTTGAGAAATAACTTAGTGAGTGTTTATGTCATTAGGTTTTATGAGAGAGGTGCTTTTATTCCAGGTAACTGCAAATCTCTAGAGAAAGAATCTAACTCACATAACAATTGTGGAGACGATGAGCAAAAACATGAGAAAAAATCCCCCGCGATTCATTTCAGACTTTCACTGACATAAACACACAAGGTTGAGGTGAGGGCAGAGCAGTGAAAAATGAGAACATGAGGAGAAAATATTGTGAATAAAACATATTTCCTGTCTAAGTGAGTCACTTTCCTGGGAACAATCCTTTAATGTTTCAACGGGCTGATCTGATTCCCGTCACAGTGAGAGACAGTCACTTTCTGGGTCAGACAGTAGAGTTTCCCACAATATATGGATTTTAAAACGGTGGCTTCTTGTTTTAGGGTTGAAAACAAAGTGACAGAAGATCTGTAATCATTTAAAGCAGAGATGTAAAGGGTGAGATTAAATGTTTCTGGATGGTGTAGGTGTATGTGGAAAGGATCCCTGAAACTGAGACCAGATGACAGTTTGATTCATTTTGTGAAAAGCACAAAAATAATTTAATTGAGCAAAATTTCAGTTCTGATTCCATACGTGATTAGATATTATTTAGGCAGAATTTAATGTTAGTCAGGGTCATTAAACCCTCTGGTTATCATTGCACAAAATGAGATTTATAAAAATTATAACAGAGAATTTAACAAAGACGCTTATAAATTACGAAGCATAAATGGAGATTGTTGTTTAATATTAAGTGTTAATTAATAAAATTGTTTTCATTTTTTATTTTATTTTTTCTTTCAACCCAGGGGAAATCTATTGTGACATCTTAACCTGCCTGACATGACTTTATGTAGATACTCTCATATGAGTGTGAGGATGGGACATACCCCCAGTGAATAATGTGAAAAGGACAGAACAAGTGGGTCTGTTTGATTTGAGGGGAAGGAGCAGGCAGAGGTCAAAATAACCAGAAATCTCATGTGTGTACATTGTTTTGTAATTATAAATATTTATTTAATTTGTCGGACACATCCTTTCTCATTCACTTCAACAGAGTGAAGGATGTGGGCAGAGGTTAAATCAGATGTTTCGTGTGAAAATGAAACTTATACCTCAGGTAAATTCCCCCGTCTGTTGTCTAATTCCAGGAAACTGATTGTAGAACACACATATAGTCTGTGTATATACGTCTAAGTTCCTGTTAGACTTCTCCTTTCTGAGATGTCTGCAGCCGACACCAGATGTGACCGCTTAGAAACGATAAGAAAATACAAGTTTGTTTATTTATTTTAATATGAAGAACGTGTGTGCATTACAATAGACTCTGGAAAAACAAACATGAATAATGCAGCGGATCCATTATGCCCTTTTTCTATTCGTGATTGATATCAATGTTTCTTGTTGTCGATTGACCTCAAAGCTTTAAAAGAACAAGAATTTACTTCCGAGATAAAAACAGTGAACTTGCATAACTTTGTCAAATGTTAAAATGACACCAAGCACTTTTCAATACCACTCATTATGGCACCGCAATATCATACATGACTCTTTGAGATCTGAACTGAGCAACACTAACGTTGACTTAGTGTGCTCCTCTCTTCAGCTTGTCCCTGAAAAGTTTAATATGTTGAAATGATTTGGTTCAAACGAGGACTTGAAATGAAAACAAGCCGTTGCAGACTCACAGTTTAAGGGAGCTTAACCATTTTTTGCATCCCCCACTAAAAGTCAATCACAGCAAACATCAGGGTTTTTTTCTTCTTAAATATTCACTTCAAACACAGTCAGGTCAGTACAACAGGGTTTGAAATCCACACAGAATGCAGGTTCAATTGCATTAAAGAACAAAAAGGAAAATTCAGTCTCCTGGTAAAGAAAGGCAAATCAAGGCAAAAGATTACACTGTAGCTGGTACCACAATTTTAGATTTTTTTTCCTGAAATGTACAGGCGCATACAAGTAAAAACTAAATAATACCTCAAATAGAACTGAGGTCACTTTGTAAGGAATGTGAACTAGAAGTGCTTTTCAGCTCTCTACTGAATTTAAGACTGAACAAAGGCAGATACTGTACTCCATCACATTTACAGGTAAAGACTCATTTTAGGGGGAGTAGGAGGGAGTTGTGATCAGTTTATGGGTTTTCACAAATCCATAAACTAAGCCAACAGTTTCTTCCAACATCAATAATTCAATGGAATTTCTTTCTTGATTTAAGAGAGATTTCAAAAGATTCTGGCCTACGACTACCATCTGTTCATTGGTCTGTGATGTGGCGGCTTGTTTGCTCCATTTCGGCCTGATTGCTTTTGTGCGAGGACAGACGTTGCTGTGTTGTTCTGTTGCAGAGGTCCTCTGAGGCTGTCAGTGGGATGATCTGTGTGGGTCGGGGCGGGGAACTGGGAGGGCTCTGGGCTAGATGAGCTCCACATAATTGGCTGGAAACATTCCAAAATGGCCGTCAGGGCTATAGCCTCGCCACCAGCCCTCGTCTATCATCTCGATCCCGGCAATGAGGTCTTCGGGATCAAACGAGATTTCTGTGTCATCGGCTAAAGCAGAAAAAGAGCAGAACAAGTATGACACACAAGTTCAAACATTACAAGTAAATAACATCTTATTTCTATTTTAAGCAGAGATTCACTTGTTTATAATTCCTACATTGAAAGAAATGTGAACTAGTACAAAACCTGGAGTGCATACCTCTGCTAAGGCTAATGCTCAATGGAGCCATGTTAAAGTAAAACAAAAAAATCTGGATCCACCCAATAGGTTCTTACTTATAAATAAAAATCTGTGAAAATCAATTACTACCACTACTTTTATTTCAACAGTAGTTTCATTGACTGAATGGCACTCAATACAGCGCATATCTCCGCCAAAGCCAAAAAGTCCCCTTAAATTCAATGAAGCTGCACTAATCTTCCTTCACTCATATCAGTCCTGAAAACATGCATATTTGTTTAAAATCAAAACCCATGAATTATTCTCTGAGAAAAGAGTGTATATGTTCCTCGTCATCTGCCCCCTGACGCTGATCCGCACCAAAAATTAATGTGTTCTTCCCTGAAACACAATGTAAAAAAAAAAACTCACCAGCCTGATAGTCATACAAGGCTCTGGCACAGAGGCCTTTGTCAGAGGCCTCCTCAGGAGTTGCCTCATATGAGCTAATCTCCTCCACCTAGGAGAGAAATGAGGTCAGGTTGTGTTTCATTTTGATTTTGTATGATTGAAAAGAATTGATTACTAAAATGTAAGTAAACAAGCACCTGAGCAGGCTCTTCAAACGCCGTCTCCTGGACGGAAGAGCTGACAGCTGGTGCCTCCTCTGGAAAGAGAGAACAATGTCAGTATGATACTGTCTGAGCTGTCCCTCTACCAGCAGGTGGCAGCAGCAGCTGATCCCGGCAGCACAGTTTAGCTGGAGGGAATAACACAGTTGGTGCATTTTTATAAGAAGCAGATGGGAGGGTTGGAGGGATGATGATAACACTGAGGCGGGTGTTGTGTGAAATGGGCCCCACCTTTCAACTGCTCCTGGGGGGCTGCCTCTTGCTCATCATACTCACACCTGGACTGCCCATCATCCACATCAGGCTCTTATCACCCAAAACACAAGCACAGACATGCATGTACACAGAGGAACACGATCACAAGTTCACACAGGCGGGAAACCACCACCAGTCTCAGACATGCAGGCATGTTTCACACAGGGAGGAACAAAAACCCACAGTACTCTCCACGATTCTTATGTACACAACAAGAAGACTGAATGGAAATATGCCACATGATGAAGTTCATGATCATGAGGAAAATGACTATGATGACTAACAAGAATAACAATGAGAAAAGAGAGCTTTTAGTTTGACTCTGTGTATGCATTTGTGTGTGTGTGTGTGTAAAGCGCACACCTGTAGCATGGACAGGAGAGGCGGAGCCTGCTGGCACAGGCGAAGCTTGGCGCTGAGGTGAGCTGGCTGGCTCATGTTCAAAAGCTGGCTTAGAAAGAAACGGGCTTTGCAGACGCCCTGATCAGAGACACACATGGAAGCCCCAAACCATGCAAAATATGGACGAGAGAGAAAAACAAAAGAGCAGACAGGGTGAGCAGAAAAAGAGAAGACACCATGATGGAGACACCGCGTTAAGTATGACTATGAGACAACTAAGCCGTTTTCAGACATGACCTCAGGGTAAAATCTGGAGAATTGGCTATGGAGTTACCAGCAGTTTGCCGTACACACATGCACAACACAGCGGGAGGTTTTCTGCACAGACGAGTTGACAACAGCAACAAATCCTCTGCATTATTAAGGCAAGAGGTGGAGCAGCCGGGTACAGCAGACAGAGGCATGAAGTGACGTATTAACTCTACTGCGTAGATCATGTGATTTTGTTTACTGCACCCAGACACAGTCGTCAGCTCTGACATCTCCGTCAGTGGTTTCTACCTGTGTCACCGCTTTCTCACCGGGAGACATTTGTTTTCTTTTAGTTTGTTCATTTTTGTGTCTGTTGTGTGTTAGAAGCGTCATCAACCCCTCACTTGCTCGTGATGAATCCAGCGGAGATTCCCTGCTGTGTTCACACATACTTCTCCTGGATTTCTATGGACTCTATACAAGGAGGCCAGGCGGATAAAGTCCTTAGAAACTGTGGAGCGTCTCACTCTGTCATTTGTGTTAACACATGCGCCTCCTCGGGAGAAAATACAGAGGAACTGCAGAGTTGAGTGCATGTCTGAAAGCAGCTCTAGACAGTCTTGATGGAAAGTAAAAGCTATAGGTTGGCGTTGGTAGCCACTGCTACCTGCCAAGAGGCTACAAGAGCCTGACAGAAATGTAGGAGAGGCTTTGGCATTTAAAGCAAACATATATAAGCCGAGGGCCCCGGTTAACGTCTGCATGATACCTGGCTGGGGGCTGACAGGGGCAGCTGCGGGAACGTCTGGCTCAGCCGGAGCGATTCCCCTCTCTCTCTGCTTAAACATCTCTCTAGGGTTCATAGCACGCTGAGAGATGAGAGAAGCAGCCTCCTGGGAAACAAGGAAACAAATCATACTTACAATAAGCAACTATTTGTTTTTTTATGTGGTGGAAAAGAGAGTTGACTGTCTTATGGAAAGAGGCCATGCAATAAAGACAGGTGAGTGAGGTTGAGCTTAAAAGAGACAAACTGTTGTCTTGGGAAAGATAAGAAAAAGAAAAAGAGTTTGGCCAAAGAGAGATCACTTTCAGGGAGGGGAACTCACGTTGGCCTTCTCCAGAGATACACCTCTCTTGACTGACTTCCTCTGCACTGCTTCCTTCTCCTCCTGCTCCTCCTGATGACGTTGACATCATTGTTGGCACTGCTGATATTCGCTACCTTGCTGACTTTAGCGTTTACAAGATGCTTGCGCTACTGACACTTACTCAACTATCAACATTATCATAGAAAAGTAGTAAACGCTCAATGTAAACATAAACTTAAAAAAAAAAAATCACACTCGTCTCAATCACATCAGTGCATCATCTCAGTGTCAAGTTAAATCATAGTTGAAACCCATCAAATCAAAATGTGATCATGTCAGACACTCACCCAGCGATGCTTCTCCATCTCTTTGCTGTCAGCCTCCTGCTTCTGCTGGCTCTTCCTATTACACAAAAGGTCATTTAGAATTAGAGAGAAATATTATCTGAAACTCAAGCAGAATGGTTTCGCCTAGTTGCCACCTACTTTTGATGATCGATTTGAGAGGACTTCTCCTTGTCCCTCGTCTCCCTCACAACCGCCTCCTTGGCCTCGCGGTCTTTCCTCTCTTTCTCCAGCTGCTGGCGCTCCTCGTCTGCCCTGCGCCGGTCCTCCAGGCGACGTTTCTCCTCGTCTTTCTAAAAGCCACACAGACCAGCCAGGTCAGCTTTGATTCATGATTTTGGCAAATATTTTAGAAAAATGTGGCCAAAAATAATTCAGTGCAGGAGAAATACTAAGAAATTAACTAATATGTTCAATTCAATATGGAACTGAAGTGGGTCAGAGGACTTCAGCCGCATAAGAGGTCCTTCAATGTGGGCCAGGACACATTAGTGCTAAAAGAAGGTGGCTACATCAAAGTCCACCTCCAAATGTGGTCTGAGTGATCAGATCTTAAATTTTTCCTCAATGCTTCTTTGGAGCCTTTACACCTGATCACTCCAGATGGATGTTCTGATACCGAGTCTGAATGGAGTATTGGTGAGAGCTGCGCTGCTCAGCAAAAACTTTAAAATGGCAAAGTTACAATCAAGCTTTATGCTGTCTATAGTTACATGGTTTGTGGATAAAAAAACTGCCTAATTATTGTTTTTCAACAGGATTTTAGGTAAATGACAAAGTATTATGGATGTTTGAACATTGCAAATATTTCTTGAATGTTAAATTGTTACATATCAGTTGATCTTGCATATAAAACTAAAAGTGTTTGTTTTTAAACTTCAGGTTCTTTTCACACTGTCTCAGAGGGGAAGTTCAGTCAGAGTTAATTCAACCTAACTTCAAGAGCTTACCTCTGCCTGAGCCCAGAAGTTGTCTTTATTGGTCTTTCTGATTTCAGACATAGCATTGGTCTTTTGGTACACTGAGCCCTGCAGGGAGGAAAATATTATTTAGTATGATTGGGTTAACATGACAAGACAGTTTTACAAAACAAGTAAAAAATAGAGTTGTCTGTTTGACTAATTCACAAAAAAACATACATACACATTATGTTTGAAGTGGGTGTTTTTTTTTTATTATCTTTAACAGCCACGCTCAGATAACAACCAATGATTTATTTCTCTCTTAAAAGAAGTTTAAAAAAAGTTTTTAGTTTAAAAATCTGTTTTTAGGTTATCCTAGTACATTGGCATTTTCAAAAGGTTTTGCTTCAGTGTGTTTGAAAAGTCTGTTTTCAATGGTAAAATTCCTGGCTTAGAGAGAATGGAAAGCCATAACATAGAGAAAATAAATAACTCAAAGACATATCAAATGTCCCCATGTTTTGAGATTAGGGAGCCACGTCATAATTTAACCCAGAGTTTATCTTATCCGTCGAACAAAAGCAAACAGGCGAGTGCATACCACAGGACCCTGAGGACCACTGTCCTGGAAGCGGCTGGAAGTTTCTTTGTGGAAACTGTAGTTGGCTCCTGAGGCTTTGCCCACTTTTTGCATGATCACCTCGGGTTCCACATCCTCCTCTGCTCTGGCATTTATTGTGACATGGGCCCCCTGAAAAAGCACAAAATGTAAGTTCCTCTTCATATACGGGCAATCACTAGTTGGTGTTATCTCGGTTACTGCCTGCACCACCAGGTGGCTTGTTTACATGCTCTGTCTGCTGGAATAATATGACATTGACCCTACTCATTAAGCTGCTGCATTATTCCAATAATTGCCTACACCATGCTATATGCTACTTTCTCCAGTCTTTGTTAACAATAGTAGAAATTTAAATGGATTTAAATCTACAGTCAAGTCTAGTATGGCATTCGATAGAGTAGTTCTGTTTTTTTTTTTTGTCTTAGATATCAATTGCCCAAATGTGTCTGATTATTTTCAAAATCCATGAAAATTCTTCAGTGTAAATAAAATGCCAAAACTCACAATGTTAAGAAAAAGAAAAATAGGTCATGGATCTGCCCCCTAATCTGGATCTGTACTAAGGTTAATGGGTTCTTAATTGGTCATGCCCCACCCCACCACAAAATTTCGAGCAACAATCATACAAAAACATGAAAACATAACCTCCTCTGCTGAAGTAATAAAAGCGTTGTTACCCTGAGAAAATTGCCCATGGAGCTGACATGATTTGCACATAATCCTTTTCTTGAGTCATTCACTCCTTCCCCAGTCTGAAACACAAAGAATTGTTCTCCAAGTTCCAGGATGGCAACAACAAAGCAGACAAATAAATGAGCAAATTGTTGAGTGCAGCACTAACCCAGTTGATGAGGACATATTTAGGCAGACCAGAGTTTGGATCCTCCACCCGGCAGAAAGCATACATCACTTTTCCACTGTTGAGCTCCTCAACCAGCTCCTCCAGGCCTCCATCTGATGCATAAACATTGTGGAAAAAGTCAAATGGTTTCTGTGGTTGGTTTTGTAACTGTGGACATTTCTTCCCTCTTACAAATCGCAGGGTGAGACAGCGGAGGCAAGCGATCCTTTTGTGCTCATATTACAGCACTGCAGCGGTTTGCTGACAATGACATTCCTGAACATCTCTGATATTATTGAGTTAAAAAGTGTCCACTCAGTTACTCACCTCCTTTTTCTGCCAGGCGGATATCATTACTGTTGCCCTCATAAGTGTACAAGGCCCTGGCGGAAACATCAGATAAATACCATCTTAAACAGAGGACACTGACTGACGGAGAACTTGTTCCAATGTTGATATGCATCTTGTCACAATAAACCAAACAATAGATATTTTGTAAACCCATTCAACCTTTTCTAAAGATAGATAGATAGATAGATTACATAATGCAGATGAAGTATGGTTGAATACTTATACTTAAGTACAGGAGCTGTTTTTAAATCCCATTTTACAGCAGCCGTATCAGTAAACTTTACAGGTTGTGTGGCCTGCACCATTTAAGAGTTCACTCACTTTTCCTTCCTCCTAAATACAATATGAAAATGACCAGGGACTCGCAGTTTGAGAATAGCTGGACCCTTATTTAATGCTGGGCCATTCCCATATTATCATTCCATTTGATGTTTGAATGGGCCTAATAGCTAGTTTAAGTTAGAGATGGGTGGCTGAGTATTTGCTTTCTCTGTAGTAACTTGTAAGAAAATACCAGAATATCACATTGATCAACAGATGATGCTGACATGCACTGACAGAGTAGGCAGGGTTAGGCAAGTCCATGAATGGCATTATGGCAATTTTGTTAATCTTATATTGCCATAATCCAAAATCATTCATGACTATAAAAGGAGATACAGCTCTAATCTAATGCCTCATGAGGAGGATTTTTTATTGATATTACGAATATATGCTATTCACATCTTTGGTTCACATTTCATAGGAATAATATATGCATTTAAGATTTGGTCTAAGATTAGTGCTGCACAGAAGAACCACTTGACCTGTCGCATAACAAATAGGACCTAGATGACACCTGGGCTTGAGATACACTAACATGATGGGCACAGTAACACCGAATATTAGAGCAGGGGGCTGGACAGTATAAATGTCACATGATTATAATTTATTTTAAATTTCAAGACTAATTTTAGCTCCTGAGTGAACATTTTACACTCATTTTAGGTGAATGACAAAATATTTTACTGATATGAGGTAAAACCAGCATGTGTGATACCCCCTCACTATGCATGCACAATGCAGAAGCAATATATCAATTATATATTGAACCTCTGTTGTATTACTATTGATGAAAATTACATTTTGATAATTATTGATATTATTTTATTGCCTAGGCCATAAACAGTCCCTTTCTTCTGATCGATACGAGGGGTGCAGTACATCCAATCACAGGCAGTGAAGTAGAACTCACTGGCTTAAACAAAACTAATCACTTTAATGTCTCATCTTTATATGTAACCCTTTCAGATGAGATATAGAGAGAGACCCTGTGGTGGTTCGGGTTATTTGACTGAGAGAAGAATGTCAGACTCTCATAACATGAATGTGGGGCAGGAACTCCCTGGACAATATCTGCCTCGGATTAATTACCTCAGGTCATATTAAACACCGCAGCTTTAATATGAACCTTGATGCATAGAGGAAGTCTCTAGATTTGACTTTCACACATTAGTCACTCACATTCGCTGATTTACAACCAGGAAGTGAGTGAACTGGTTGAAGCTGCCAGCAACTTGTTTAGTCTCATTTCAGGACAGACAAGCTTATTAACAAAACAAGAAGATGCACATGAAGCATGGAGGATAATTCTCCATGTGTTAGTTAGTTAGTGCACCCAGCTAATGTTAAATGTTACTAGCTCGCCTCCAACAGAGGGACAGTGACTTCGAGAAGCCCCCTTGTAAATTAAGCGTATTCCAGTCAGCCTAATGGCTGGTTTAGTGAAACAGAAGTGTTGTGGTTAACCGGGTCACAGGTTAAGTTTATCTCACGTTAGGTTAACTTAAATACTTATCGACTGGCTCTGCGCTAGCCATCGCTTCAGCTAATTCAATAGCTCCTTCGCAGGGCTAACACTGCTGTTGTTGAAAGATGCTGCTTCTTACCAGTTGGTGCTGGATTTTTCATCCACCACTTCTTTGAATGCTGCCGTTAACGCTGGGCCATTTTTGCTGAGGTTGACTGCCATCGTTCTACTGAGTACAGCTAGCCTGCTAGCTATTCGGGATGCGCCCTTCCTACCGAGGGGAGGAGCGTCGAGGATGATGCTGACTTTCAGCTGAGCAGGAAGCTGGTGTAGCTAGCGGCTAACCCGCAGCCAGGGTAGCCTTCATATGAGGCAGCGGGACATTCCGACAGGGCGGAGCTAGATTGTGTTTGGTTCATTGCAAACTTGTATGTGAATACAGGGGCGGCTCCTGGTACAGGCGACATAGGAGGTTGCCTCGGGCGCAAAACGCCGAGAAAGTGGCACAAGACTGATTTATCATGACGTGACACTTGCAATGTACAGTTACGTTTCACAATCATACACTAATCACGGGACAGTGCGTCCCGGGGTTAGAAAAGGTAGAAGCGCCGAGAAAAGCGGTCCGCCTCCTTTCCTCGCCCCTCTTTAATACTTTTGCTGTTTGCACCAGCAGCGTAGTGCCGGGAAGAACCGGGAAGCGCCGGGAAGCGCCCCGGACACACACACACACAAGCACATTATCTCCTGCTGAATTTTGGCAGGCTGTCGTGTTGACAGGACTTCAACCACCTATTCATTCATTGCACAATATAAAAAAACGAAAAAATATATATATATTTAAAATATATATAAACTAAATTAGATCTTTTTTTAATTTAATTAAATTTAAAAAAAATGCGCACGCACATCCTGCGCAAAAGACTACTGCGCACATCCTGCGCACAAGCCCATTGCGCACATCCTGCGCAGAACCGAACTGCGCACATCCTGCTCACAAGCCTATTGCATATCCTGCAAAGGAGCCCATTGCGCAGGAATTGCACGCGCAGTTTTTTTTTTTTTTTTTAATTTAATTTAAATTAAATTAAATTTTTCATGTTATGGGCCGCCTACGAACTAGGGCAAACCACCTGTTGACTTCAATGAAGAACTAAAAACATTAATAAAAGGGACAAATTATTGTGTGTGTGTCCGTGTCATTCTATGCTGCTTTTGATAGACCCGTCAGAGAAAATATTTTCTACTTTTCTACATATATTTGACAGCCTTACTTAAAAGTTACTTTTATATTTTCGAATTTTAGAAACTGGATGATTTAACATGCTTCGAAAAAACCTATTTTTAGAGAATAACCCAGTAGTTTTGACCTTGTCCTTTGACGCCATACAAGAATTACAGTCTCCTGCTGCTTGTTTCCATGTGATGTCCTGAGGCTGCCCCCTGCTGGCTGCTGGGTTCCTCTGCTGCTCCTGCTTGGTTTGTGAAGCTTGTGATTAACTAAAGTTAACTAAAGAAAATCTTCATTATCCTTCAAGGGCAATTTGATGTACAACCAGCAACCAGTGCACGACAAAAATAAACCAATATATACAATGTAAATAAAACACAATATAAAAACCCTGGAGACTAAGTCGCCTTACAGAAAATTACCCTTCAACTATTTAGATATTCTAGAAACATTTCATTCTACTTTTAATTTCCTGTTGTTTTTCTAATTATTATTATGTTGGTGACATTTCCTTGATAAATGTGTGGAGGTTTTATTACCTCTGCTAAGGAGTTTATGTTTTCATCTCTGATTTGTCAGTCAACAGGTTTATGTAATAAACTACTGGACCAATAACCACACAACTTGGTAGAAGGAAGCTGCATGGATCAGAGATGAACCTCTATGGCTCTGTTGAGCTCTACTGAGTGCCAGTCTAGTGAATGAATCTGGATTCTTCTCTCAAAGAACACCCCCCCCCCCCCCCCCCATAGGGTTTGAAGTGTGTCGCTGATGAGGTGTTTTATAAAGATGTGAAGGAATACGTCAGACCAAGTGAATCCACTTTATTTCAGCATGAACAGAAAAAAAAGAAGGGAGATTATTTCACCGTTTGCAGCAGGACAACCTACTGGATTTTCCCTCTCAAACAATGAAGGTTACTCTATCTCTTCAGTTACTAATAAAGCTCTGTTCAGTTAGACACACAAAGGGATATAAGAACTGGGGTTAATGAAAATGCAAGAGAATTCAAAACCAACACAAATTAGTACTGCGTCCCTGAAATTCAAATATGTGTCCCTTCTGTATTTCCAAAAACCCTTTTAGCATTTGGACACAAAACACTGGCATGAAAATTAATTAAACATGGACACTACAGGGGTTTATCAGGCAGTCCATTCCCAACCTACTATATTGCCATCTTTCTGCTGCACGAACCTGAGAAACTAGAATACATAACACATCAGCATAATTACTTAGGTTTCATTGGCTGTGACCAAACAGCTGCACTCCAGTTGTTGTCCTGAATGAGCTTTGCTAATGAAAGAATACTGCATAGTCACATACGGTATGCGTTGAGAGCGCAGCATCCTGGTTTAAATGTTACTATCAACACATCTTGGTACTCTGTGTGCAACATCATACTGTGTCAAGGTTAAATTAAAATTAATTCCACTGCATACAGTACAAGTGACACAAACGTTTTGTGATAACAGGAGAAAACGTCCTTCAAAGTCATACACAACACAATATGGATGATGGGTACACAGTTGTAGCGATGATGGATACATGCGTATTCAAAACACATGAGCTGTTAAAAGACCTACCTCGTACATAACTCACCATCAAGTAGATAAACCACAGGTCTATCAGAAGAATTTAGATAAACCATTAATATTAGAAGAAATTTCCTTCTCTAACAGAAAAACTGTCTCTGTTCACACCTTAATCCTAATATAGCTTAAAAACCCAAAGCAAAGAACTAAATCATTTCAACATGCATCAGTAGACATTCAATTACCTGAAATAGTTTTAATAAAACATGCACTTGTTAAAGTGTAGGTGTGCTATGTCTTGAAAAACAGCTTTGGATTCCATTCACATGTGCACATGTACCAACTGTAGGCAAGCCAGCAGCTTAAACATCCTCCTGGATGGCTCCCTGTGTGCTCGCACAGAATTTGCGCTTCCGCCTCAGGTGTGTCCCTGACGTACATGCTGCGGTGACAGACTGCGGTTAGAGTCAAAGATGAATCAAAGAAAGATTAAATTATCAGGTGCACAATTCAGAAAGCAACACAAAGTAGAGGAGGAGAAGAAAGAACAATATAGAGGTAAGAATCATCCCGATTGTGGACATCGTTTATGTTTTTTTTTTGTCGACATGACGTGATATGCTATCAGTACAGCTGATTTCAGACTCGTTTTATATTTTTTATTATATATGTTTATTGTTTTATATAGCTTACAATTTTGTCTGCCTGTGTGCATCTGTATACAGTCCAAAAGTTCTTGGGGATGCATGACAGTTTGCGTGTGTATGTTGGGGGGTGCCAATCTGAGATCTCGCCTAGGGCCGGCCCTTTTTGAATATGTTGGATACAGTTTGAAACATATTTTTAACATGCATCATATCAACCCTTTTGGACGATTAAAGTTTGATGTTGGAATGTATGGCGTGGTCTGCACCGCAGAAACCTCGCAGTACAGCCCGTTAAATCAAACACACCCTCTCTCACAGGCACGCTATATATCAATAGCAACTTTTTGTTGATCCCATGTGGATAAGAATTGTATCTACAGTGCATGAAGAAATTGGCCCATCATTGTTTTTCGATTAATACATAGTTTTTTTTTTATTTGGAGGCCACTCACACCACCCTACTAACACAACTACATAGGCTTCTAACTCGTGAGGCTTTTACCTAGGACCAAATTGTGGAATAAAGAGACAGAAATGGCTGCAGACAAAGGTAAACCAAGATGAGCTTTATTCACGTCATGACAAGGTCAATAGTTAATCGTATGTAGGCTGTGTGAGGACATATGGATGTTCATGCTGGCAGTTCAAGCACAAGTATTCCAGATTTTTAAGATGCATGTCAGCTGATCCTGCATTCAGAGAAAGCCAGGCGGAAACATTTCAACAACAAAAACAAAGGAAAATGTATACTGGTACTGTTCAAGCAGGTTTCCACATCTACTGATGAAATGATTTACCCATATGGGGGATATACAGCCCTGATAGCAAATTTACAGTTTATGACTCTGTGTATATACAAACATGAGGGTTAAGGCTAAAATTTTAGTCAGAGGTGTTAGTTGGATGAATTGTAACGAAATCCCTGATATCTTGCTAATGGCTGTGAGGAGGATTCTCCAGAGTGCAAAGCATGCCAAGCTGCCTAAAGAAACTTTACTGAGCACACTGGACAATGGAAGTCAATGCAACATCACCCAGATGATGAAATGAAGAGGCTGCATTCAGTCGGAACAGCTGGAAGATACCCTGCTTTCAAATAAATAAATAGCCAGATGAAGTCATGACAATGCTTAAAAAGTTTGAACTAGTACTATTACAGGCAAGTTATTTTTAATTGTGGTCAGTCAGCAAAATTACTTTGAAACAGCATTTAGAGGATACATTTTTTAATTGTTTTAATATATACTGTATTTCAGGATAACCTGATTTGACTTTTTTCTCCACTGTCATTAACAATCATGACGATCTATATTCTGTGCCTAATCCATTGGGTTTATTCTACAAGCAGATCTACTAATTTCATGCTTTACTATGCATTGTTCTGTCTGAAACCATTCAATAATGCCTCAATAGCAAAAAGAACTTATTCTCCTTTCAAACATCAAATAATTCCCTTTATATTGGCAGCATCAGCACATCATGAGCATGATTTAAAAAAAAAAATTGCATTTGCTAACTACTTAATCCAACAGTCACAATGGGTTACATTAAAACTAATATCATGACAAATCACAATCATGTTCACTTCTGGTGACATGAATGAATGAAACAAAAAACCCTAAAACTAAAGCATTTAAAGATACAATACAAAAGGTCACTAATGTATCACTTAGGCAAAACAGTTTTAGTGTGGATTATGTATCCCAAAAACAAAACAAAAACTTTTGCAGACCGATGATGGATTAAACTTAAGAAAAAACTTCACATCACCTGATACTTAAAGCATATAAAACTGTCATGGTAAGTTACTTAATTTGTCCACATAAAGTAACAAGACACATATGACTTCAAATTACTTGGCTCTGCAAAAAGTGATTCTGCTCAAATTCCTCATTTTGAGTGTAACTGACACCAGCTGTAGCCAAAGGCCATTTCATTTTAGAAAAACACTAGCATGTACATGTTCAACAGCATCATTAAACAGCCGTTCGCATCCAAAGTGTTGTTCAAAATGGAAATAGTGACGAAAAAAGGACTCAAGGACAACGAGTGAAAGAAGCCCTGTGTGATGAAATGACAACACAGACCACCAGGGCCTACATGCATTCAAAACCCCAGGAGTGCAGAGCACTAGGTTTTCTTTTTAGTAGCCTGGTGATATGGGCCCTGGTCATTATTCTCAACATGGGTCACTGCATGTAAAGGCTGATGATTTGGTTTGATACCTGAGTAACTTTACTGAGGAGGCGGCATACAGCTTAGCTCTATGCCAAAGAGTAGCTATGTTCATAGCCACACAAGAAACAAGTCATACAACAGCAGTATTTTGTGCACTATGAACACCAGCCATGGGTGACTACTTATACAGGATATAAGGGCAATGACACCATGTGAGAAAAATGAATGTTGACATTTGCCCCGTGGGGCACCACGATGGTGAGGCGAGGGCCAGCAAGCTCTTCCCAGCAGTTCCCTAATATCTTCAAACCAACTAAATACTGCCACGATATGAAATGCATTGAGTGATAAGAGACCAATCCTTCTTTGCGTCTTTCACATTGTTGCGGGGTAGAGACAGTATGTGCCAACAGATCAGCTGCTGGTAATGGCACAGCACCATTTTGTGTTGAACAGGGAACATTCTGCTTCAATTGCACATACACCATTTGAAAGTAAGGACACAGAAAGGCCACTAAATACAAGGAGATAAAGTAATAACAAGACATCCAGTGGGACACAGACAGTACCTCAGAAATAAAGGGACAGCCAATCTCCTAAATTAATCAAACATTTTGTTTTCTGAGTAGCAAAAATGATATGACTCTTTGACAGTAACAATGATGCAAAGGAATAGCAACAATGACAGTGATGAATACAATAGCAGGAGAAACAGTTGAAAGTCTGAGTGTGGTGGCATGGACAGTGGTTAGTTTTCCAGTATTCCATATGGGAGGGCATAATGAGCCCATCAGGTCCTGCTCAGCAGATCCATACAAGTCATGAAGGACAGCACATGGTAGCAGCTCAGCACACGGAAAGCCAGGTGGCACTGTACCTCATTGTATCGCTTCCTTCTCCAAAACATGGGCTATTGTCTAGTTTATTTTTCCTCTGTTGCTTATTTGTCTCAAGTTACAAATCAAACGTGTTTATTTTGTTCTTGTTTGTATTTTGATCTCCCTGGCATTTTTCACATTGCATACTTCTGGGTCCATTCTCTCGCTAATTTGTTGTACCTGTAAAACACATGCAAAGTTTAGAAGTAATGATTTAGCATAGTCAATATTTTAACTCCAAGATTATTAAATGCCAGTGTGTTACACTCACTTTTCCCTGTCAGCCTTGTATGTGTGCGCAATCTCTGGTACCAGTGGGTCATCCGGGTTCGGATCACAAAGAAGAGAGCAGATAGACAATAAAACTGCGGAGGAAGGAATCAGAAAGTTCAAATTAAAGATTGCAATAAATGGGGAAGAAACAGATACGACATTAATGAGTACAGGCCAATTTTTGTCGAACCTCCAACACTAGTACAGTGATATTTTGGATAAATATGATAGAAGGGCCAGGCAATATTAAAAAACAGTCAGTAAACACATGACCGAATAACTAGAACTGGCTATATGCTACTATTTTGTAGATATCATTTTAATCATCAAACGTACATAGTAATTTGAATGTATCCTATTTAAAATATTAAACTGAAAACAAAACAAAAGAATAATTTTATTTTAAGGTGTGAAATAATTAATCTAGCTGCTTTCAGACATGCACTGAATTATGCAGATCATCTGTATTTTCTCTAATCTAAGGAGGTCTGAACGCAAATGGTCGAGTGAGACGCTCCAGAGAGTCTAGGGATTTTATCTACCAGGCCTCCTAGTATAATGTCCGTAGATATTCAGCAAACTGCACGTAGACTTCATAGCCAATTCACTATTACCCGCAGGGCATGTCTGAAAAATTGCTCACGATACAAACCTGCTATGAACAATAAAGCAGCAACAACAAAGTCCAATCTAAAAGTAACCACTTCCCCTTGTCCCATCACGTTTAGCGAGTAGCATGAATTTCTGCCATTCATTTACTGGTTACAGAGTCAGTGCCCTTGTACTGTGCATGTCGGGTCAACATTAGACATATTTAAAAATTAAAGTCAACAGTGTTAGAAATGTCTTATTTTATCTCTTACCTTTTGATACTGTAAGTGCAGGTGACCATTGTGATCTCAGTATATCCAGACAAATACTTCCATTGCTGTTGATATTAGGATGGTAAATTTTTGTGGTGAATGCAACCTGCGACAGAACAGGAAAAGATTGTTATACTTCTCCAGTGAAGCAAATTATGCTAACAGTAAATATAAAAGACGACTATGATTGAATTTAAATGATGTGGGACATGTGATGCCACAGCAGTAGTGACACTTAAGGCATACCCTTACTCACTTTGGGTGGTTTGAAGGGATAATCTGTCGGGAAGTGGATGGTGAGGAAAAACACTCCGCCCTGATATGGGCTGTCACCCTAATTAAATAGAAATAGAAACAAGATAAGTTTTTCTACAGCCATTATGATGCATTATTCAATTGGTGTAATCTTCAGAGTAACCTACCGGTCCCATTATTGTTGCCTGCCAATGAAACACTGAGGGAGAAACAAATTTTTAGTATATATGTTGAGATGCAAACACGTCACTGTAATCTTAGAAATGTCTCTCTACATTCAGATTTGGTATTTTGGGGTTGAAGCATATGCAGATGCAGCAATTTTCTAACTACTTACAATCCTCTCCGACTGGTCCAGCAGAGCACTGCGCAGGTGGGTCCCTCTGCAGATCTGACAGTTCCTAAGAATTACACAAATATAATAAATCATCTTTGATGTACTGGTCAGTTGCAATGTTGTCACAACAGTATTCTGATAAGAAATCTTATTCATTTGAAATCAGTGCTGCAAAAAGAAATTATATTGGTGTGTGTTAGTTTTAGTAGTAAGCAGTACTGAGTGAATATAATGATGCTAGAACGTCACTCGGGACAAATAAAGTGAATGTCAAAACTATAGATCGGGAATTTATTGTATACATTTTGATATAACGTCTTGCTTTGCTACAGAAATGTCCCTTTTTTTAAACACTATCGTAACTTCAGGCTTGATATGCAATAGGATAAACACATTTGAGGAGGGGACTATAATGTCATGATCAACACTAAAATAAAGACAGGTAGCAATTACTATTCGTCCTTTCAGTGGCTGTGATGTCTGCTTTCCAATCTATATTAATGGTGGTTCATGGACAGATGATTCCATAAACGCTTTCGTCATCAGTTCAGTTTTTCCATAAGGATATCGACTATGAAGGTCACAGAGATAAACAGAATCAAATTAAATAGGTTCTATAGAAATAACAAAAGCAAAACAATAATCTTATGTGTTAAATTCCATTTAATATACCCGAAACGAATGTCAACTTTCACCAAATCCCATTACACGCTCGTCATGAAATGACAATGTGCGCAGGAGGATTGGTTTGAAAAAGACATTAAGCTTGTTATTTAACATCTCTTGATAGGGAAGCCTATCTATTCTGTTATATAAATACACACCATGGCCTGCTCCACTGCCCCATTTGCCATTCCATATATGGCAACGCTGACACCAGGGTTCAATTTTGGCAACCAGCAGGCAGCTGTCATTCAACGATTAAACCCATCATCATCAGCAACAAGGATAGAGATAACGAGTTAGCAGTTCAATAACAAACGCTGTGCACGTCCACCGAGCAAACCACAGCTCATCCTAACCTTTGCTGAATGACTGCTAGCCTAGCGCCGCACTTGGACACGGCTGATTTGGCATAAGCTAGCCACTACGGTGCTAAGTTACGTCAGGAGAAAAACGAAAACACAAATTGCACGTAAACAAGAGGCAGCTGTCACAACAACACGTCGGAGAGGTCCTTGTCGGCCTGCGTTAGTGTAGCAATGCACCAACAGGGCCAGCAGCGGCTAGCTCGTCTTTTGTCTCTGTGTTATTCTGAATATTAGCACACAAAGCCAACACGGCTCGGGGGAGGTACACAAACAGCTACACGCCACTGTTAATCTTCACCGACGCTCCAACGCTTTAAAAGCAGCTGGTTTGCGATGTGACTGACACAAAAAATAAATACACACTCACCTTCTGTATTCTTTTCAACGCCATTGCTCCTGTGGCTATGCTAGCTGGCCCGTTAGCTAACGGTTAGCACCTCACACATACAATTCGGCTTTTGTGGCCGTGCACTCTCAAGTCTCACTTCGCGTACGAGCGGGAAACCAAGTCTGACATACAGCTGGTTCGGAGCTTTTCGGTTTCTAGGTAGACGTTTGCGAGACGAAGTGTTAGAGCTTGATCTTTCTTTAGACTGACACTGAACAACCAAGGGATTTAGCCTCTTCTCTCATCGCTGCTCCTCTACGAGGTGTCTGAATGTCCAACTGCTGGGTAATATCGCGAGACTTCACGAGGAATCACAATTGCATATGTCATGGCTGTAGTCCTTAAGTAATGTATATATTTATCTATTCATATTTCTACATGATCCATTTAACATGTATTCAAATGACACGCTTTTTTTCTATGCGTGCATACAATAAACAAATAACAAACAATACATTTTTTGTCTCTTAACTGAAAGTTAAACATAGTGCCATGAATCAGGTTTGATTTTACTTGTCAGTTGCAGTATTTCATAACAGCTCTACTCTTTGCAAGGGAATCACATTCATTTTACATGAAGTAATAGTTTAAAATCTATTCATAACAAGTACAAATAAGTACATATACTGTAGGTACCGAAAAACATGTATTTCATTTTGACAGTTTTTTCACAATCCATATAACAAAAATGATGTGTACTTGAATTTGGCTATAAGTGCATGTTATATGCCATTCTAATTTAGCTTATAGTTCATGAAAGTTCAAAGGTGATTTAAAAAATATATAATTCCATTTTTAATAACAATATATAATGTTATGAAGCAAAACGCCATACCAATACTAGAAATTTTATCCCAAACCTATCCCTCTGTACTTATCACATTGTCTATCACATTCTACCTAACATAAATTAAATATATCTTTAAAAATAATTAACTCGCCATCATGATCGATACAATTCTTCACACTCATCACTGAGTGCCCTGCACTAATACCAGATTGGAAGATAATGCTCAAACAGCATACATACATACATACATACAATGGCTATAGAACTTTTAACATAATCATAGCCTGTGACCTGAACACAATGAGTGAGGCCAGGTGTCCACAAGATGTCACTGTTTGAAAAGAACAAAAACGAACGCAAACAGGATTAACATGATCAACCATGTGATATACAGCTCTGACCAGCTTTTTGGCAAGAGTCACAGTGTCATTTGTCAACCTCAGTGTTTCAGGCTCATGATCAGCTGATTCATTTAAAGAACTGTTTGTAAGTCATCTTGAAAAAGTGCATTACAATGGAGCAGCGAAGTACAATGAAGTGCATGTGTATTATTTACACGTACATAAGAATGAAGGAAAAGACTATAGGATTGTTCATTCAATACCCAATCATTGTAAAGGCATATTCATCTGAGTCAGCTGCGTGCTCCAGTTTCTGCATAGCCTTGTCTCGCAAAGACTCATGAGCTCCCCTTTATATATCTTAAACAAGGGGGAAAAAAGAGCTCTCATTATTTTAGTGGCTATGTATGAATGGGCAGCAGTGTTCATTCTTCTTAAATGGCTGATTCAGTGTCAGGTTGAGGATCCTATCGTCAGTGTGACACTGAGAGGGACCATTTTCCTTTGGAAAGCTGAGGATTCCTTCAGATAATATCTTATTGTTTGCTCATCTCTGTGCTCTCAATGACCTGCCTGTCCTCGGGGCCTGCCTGTAATCAGATTCTGCCAGCAGCAGAGGTAGCAGTTTGGGTCGTGTGCAGCAGGGGCCTTGTGCTCCGAGTTTGTGTTCTTGGAGAGGCCATTTATCAGCATGAGGTTTTCAGACACAGTCAAGCCCACACTTTGTTGGCTTGAAGCTTCAGCTCACAAAGCCTCCCACAATCGCCCTACTGTAGTTCCCTCTGATATCACATGTGTAACTGACAGAGGCGCTGGTAAGTCCCTTAGTTAGGGGGTGCATGCTACCTTGTAAACATCCGAAGCAACAAGCAAGACATGCCTTCCTTCTTTTGGGAAACCTATCAGTGACCAGTGTGGGGAATTTCCCACCTATACCCAGAAGTTGAGTTTTTAGTTACAGGCCTGGTGCCCCGAGTTCCATATTGATGTACGAGCCGAGGTGTGAAAGTGTCAGAGCTGGGATGATATGGGTGGGGGCAGAAGCTTAGCTGGCTTTCTCATGAGGAATATAGCCCATAGTGCGGTTATTTGAAACCTTGGACTTGGCCGTCAGTGATCTGTCTTTTCGGTCACATGAATCATCATCAGTTTCATTGTATAGCAGAAAGCAGTGCTCTTACTGCGGCAATTATGCTAAAGCTGTGTCTGCGCTCAAGTATTATTCTCTCTATGGTACTTTTCCCATGGTTGCCATGACGAGGCACATCTGCTCACTGCCGTTTTAAAAATCAACTTAACTGGGTCCTGCCAATGTCTGAATTATCCAATAAAAGCCCAACCAATTATTGTTGAGCACAAGCTGGGCTCCCAGTCCCCAGAGGTGTTCTACCTTGGGTCAGTGTATTAGCTTTCTGAGGGCTCTGTTGTGCAACAAAGATCCATTGTTCGCACATACTAAGAGATATTTGTTCACTCCTTGTATCAATTGTCTTGATTTGATTATACACTCAGGCAATATGTGCAAGCAGCGCTCATGTTTGCAGTGAAGTCAGCACTCTGCACAATCTTATAATTCTTGAGCTAAGCAACTGGAAAAGGGTCATTATGAATGGAGCAATCAGCGTTTCATGGCTCATTTCCTTAGCTGTGATTTGATTTTGCTTGTCAGTGCTAAGGTGGCCTTTGACCCAGAAAACCTCTGAATCATTCTTCAAATCTCCCCCGTGCTTTTGTGAGTATCACTGGGAAAGAGTGTTACAAATTTGATCAATATGTTATAGTCCATTATAAGTTTGTTTATTTCACTTCTACTTCTCATCTTCTTGAGTGTTGGACATTAAAACAAGCTGGTACGGGACTGCGTGTTTGTTTTTGGCTCATAAGATTTACATCATGAAATCATATAAACATTTACAGCTTCAAGAACGTGCTTATTAAATGGTATTACATGCACTAATTGTGGCCATGGAGAACTATCCAGCTTTTATTGGCCTAATTGCATAGCTGGTTACTGGATGTCTCATTTACACACAGGGTTGCTAGCACCAAATATTACTTTATTTTGTGTTTTATTTCAGAGCACCTTTTTCTTTTTTTAAGTGACAGGCTTTTTCCCCCCTTATGAACAGCTTTTAGCCAGGTAGTTTAAAGTATTGCTGTGCATCAGATTATAGCAAATGACATGTTTTGCTTTTAAAATCATTATTTATTCTTTATTTGGAAAAAATAAAATAATCAACATTCATACAAATGTAAATGCACCAGTCAGCTGAAAGACTAATTTTGTATTAGTAGTCCCTTTGCCAG